>NC_086450.1:287533459-287750959 GCF_028390025.1 Pseudophryne corroboree
TCCATTTACACTCTTGCTGGAGCTGTACATAGGCTCACTATTGCGGCTTCTTGGGCGGCAAAAGCTATTGAAGCCTGGGTTCAGGAAGTTGAAGCGGAACTACCGTCTGATTTTCCTGATAATGCTAGACAGTGTCTTTCATATATTATTACAGCCTCTCATTATATTCAGGAGGCGGCATCTGATGCAGGTGTCCTGGCGGCCAAAGCGTCTACTATGTCCATTCTGGCTCGCCGAATTCTCTGGTTGCGGTCCTGGTCTATAGATCTGGACTCTAAAAAGACCTTGGAGGTGATCCCTGTTAAGAGAAACATTATTTTTGGGGAAGATCTCAACAAGATTGTTGCTGACTTGGCATCAGCGAAGACTGCATGTCTGCCTAGTACTTCTCCTTTGGCTCTGAAGGCTAGGGGGGTCATTCTGACCCGATCGCATGCTGCAGTTTTTCGCAGCGTAGCGATCGGGTCAGAACTGCGCATGCGCCGGCTCCGCAGTGTGCGGCGCATTGCCGCCTGTTGCGCTACGATCGCCTCTGCCTGATTGACAGGCAGAGGCGGTCGATGGTCGGGAGGGGGCGAAACGGCAGTGTTTGGCCGTCATTACGTGGGCGTGGTCCGGCCAGCACAGGCGTGGCCGGACCGTGTGGGGAGTGGTCCGCAGCGGCTGCGTGATGTCACACGCAGCCACTGAGGGCCGGGGAGCAAAGAGTAGCTCCCGGCCAGCACGCTAAAGCTGCGCTGGCCGGGAGCTACTCTTGAAGTGCAAAGGCATTGCCGCTGTGCGATGCCTTTGCACTTCTGCGAGGGGGGGGGCGGCACTGACATGCAGGGCAGACTAGCCCTGTGCTGGGCTTCCCCCCACATGTCTGAGTTCATGATCGTAGCTGTGCTAAATTTAGCACAGCTACGATCAACTCGGAATGACCCCCTAAGAGTACTTCCTTTCGTTCCTTTCGACCTCCAGGTAAAGCAAAGGGTCAGGCATACCCGAAACAGGCTTGCACTTCCAAAACCTCTAAGCCCAAACTTAAACGTGCCTGGGCTACCCGTCAGCCTGCTTCCAAAACAGACAAGCCTGCTGCATGACAGGGCGGGCCTCCCCCAGGGGGATCCCAGGGTGGGAGACCGACTTCTACGGTTTGTTCAGGCGTGGTTACAGACCACTTTGGACGCCTGGGTAAGGGAAGTCGTCACTCACGGATACGCCATCTCTTTAAAGAAACTCCCCCCTCACTAATTTTGCTCAACAAACATCCCTTCGGATCAGGTAAAAGCAAAAACTCTCCATTTGGTGGTACAATCTCTCCTCAGAGAGGCAGGGGTTACTATTCCACGCTGTTCCTAGTCCCGAAATCGAATGGGTCCTCTAGGCCCATTCTCAACCTCAAATCTTTGAACAAATTTGTGAACATTTCCAAATTCCGTATGGAAATGCTTCGCTCTATTTTTCTGGCTTTGGAGCCCAAGGACTATATGGATGCTTACCTGAATTTACCTATTGTAGTGTTGCATCAGCAATACCTGCGGTTTGCTATTCGCAACCTACATATTCAATTCCAGGCCTTACCTTTTGGTCTGACCACGGCTCCAAGGTCATGGCAGTCATGACGGCATTGCTCCGCCGTCAGGGTATCATGATCCTGCTGTATCTGGACGTCTTGTTGATCCTGGCGAATTCTCCAGAGGTTCTCCTCTATCATCTGGAACTCACAGTCCAATTCCTGCAAGCCCATGGGTGGCTCATCAACTGGAAGAAATCTTTCCTGGTCCCTGCTCAGAGCATGGTGCACCTGGGAGTGCTATTGGACACCCTCAACCAGCGGCTGTTTTTGTCTCCAGCGAAGGTCCTGAAACTTCAGGACAAGATAAGATGCTTCCTCTCTCACCCACGTGTGTCGGTACACTCGGCGATGCAAGTACTAAGCCTCATAGTGTCGGCTTTTGACATGGTAGAGTACGCTCAATTTCATTCCCGCCCTCTGCAGCGGTTGACACTCCCCAAGTGGGACGGCCTGCCTCACCGGATCAGGACTCACATGATCTCCTTGACTCCGGAGGTCCGATTGCCACTGAGCTGGTGGCTACAGGACCAACGATTGAGCAGGGGTCGTCCCTTCTGGATCTCCAACTGGTTCCTTCTGTTCTGATGACGGATGCCAGTCTGCGGGGCTGGGCAGCGGTGTTGGAGCAACACTCTCTCCAGGGTCGGTGGACCAGGGAGGAATCTCTCCTCCCGATAAACATTCTGGAATTGCCGGCAGTGTTCAATGGGTTAGGTTGGGCTAATGTGTGGAGGAGGTACCATGAGGTAGATTGAAAGCATTTATCAATGGCTTGTTTAGTGTGTAGGGGGAGTGTCAAAATGTATGTGTCCCAGCATTGGAACAGGGCAGGGGTGAGCCTCTCCTTAAGGATAGAGGCCTCCAGCCAGTCCATGGTGAATAGAAAAAATAATCTAGAGGTCACCATCGAAAGATTAGGAGGTATGTTGTGGATCCATTGTTGTAGGATTGCCTTCCTGCCAGCCGCAGACAATATCATAAGTAGTTTTTTGTTAGACCTGGGGATGTCTGGCTGGTCGGTCAAACATCCAAACAATGCCCAAGAAACAGTGCAACTAAAGGATATGCCTAAGGAGGTGGTTCCATAATGATGTACCTCATGCCAAAACCGTGACACCAGAGCACAGTCCCAGAAACAATGGAAAAGGTCGGCCCCCTCCATTGAGCATTTAGTGCATTTGCTGTCTTCTGAGATGCCCATCAAATATCGGCGTTTAGGTGAGATGTATGCCATATGGAGCATTTTATAGGCCATCTCTTGATAGGAGCTTGCAGGGATAAGTTTTAGGGTGAGTTGAAAGTGATTTAGGAGGGATTCAGGGGTTACCGTTGAAATGTGGGAGGACCATTGGGACAGCTCTGGAAGGTCCGTGTCAGGGATGAGTTCATGACGAATACGAGTATAAATGGTTGATATAGAGTAGCATGTTGATTGGAGTAATGTATCTAGAGAGATAAGAAAATCATTCCCTGTCAATCTCGAGAGTACATTTTTAAGATAATGTATTGCCTGGAAGTAGGCAAACTCGTTGTGAGGGGGCAGGCCATATTTTTCTTGTGCCTCCGCGAAAGACAGCGGGAAACGGGAGGGATTAAGCAAGTTGCGTAGGTTGCGGATACCAAGAGAGTGCCAGGCAATGAAGGGTTGTAGAGCCTCTCCTTCCTGAAACTCCAGGTTGCCTATAAGGGGCATCGA
Source organism: Pseudophryne corroboree (assembly GCF_028390025.1). NCBI lineage: Eukaryota > Metazoa > Chordata > Amphibia > Anura > Myobatrachidae > Pseudophryne > Pseudophryne corroboree. The sequence goes on from NC_086450.1 coordinate 287,536,717, forward strand.
GAGTGAGCACAAGTGCTGAAGTTTGAGAGATTTCCTCGCCATTTGCCACGCCTGTATTATGGGGAGTAGTAATGAATTAGTGGTGATATGTAGCGCCAACTTGGAGGGTTTGGCATGAAGAAGATAACTAAGGGATAAGGGGGCGCAGAGTTGAGAGTCTAGGTTGGAGTCCGTGTAGTAATTATTGTCTCCAAGCCAGTCCATAGCAATGCGGAGGAGGCACGCAAGATTGTATTGTTTAACATCAGGTAGGTTGATTCCTCCCCTATATACCGTCTGGGACAATTTTTTCATGCTAATCCTTGGACGTTTGCCAGCCCAGATGTATCTGGAGATAGAGGTATTCAGAGAAGATATATCCGACTTGGATAATAGAAGGGGGGTCATCTGTAGAACATAGAGGAGTTTTGGGAAGCTGGCCATCTTAAATAGGTTACATCTCCCTAGCATGTTAAGGGGGAGGGATTGCCAGAGACCAAGTTCGGTTCTAATCTTATGGAGGACCGGGGTGATATTAAGCCTATACAGGTGGCAGGGGTGGGTAGGGAGTGCAACGCCTAGATAGGTAATATGTGTATTCGCCCATTTAAAGGGAAAAGTGGTCCCCCAACCCAATCTCGCCTGTCCGTATATGGCTAGTGCCTCCGACTTATTGTAATTAATGGAAAACCCTGCAAAAGAGGAGAAACGGTCAATCACAGCAATCAGCTGTGGGATCGTACGGTGAGGGTCTGACATAAAAAGGAGGAGGTCATCTGCGAATGCCACCACCCGTAATTCCTGTGTACCCACCTCGATGCCCCCATAGTTTGGGTGTAGCAGAATGTGGCGTATAAGAGGTTCTAATGCCAGATCAAAAAGGAGGAGGGATAAGGGGCATCCTTGTCTAGTGCCTCTTTCCAACGTGAAGGGTGGAGATGCCACATTGTTGACTAAGACCTGTGCCACTGGGTTATTGTACAAGGTCTGTACTAAGTTGCAAAACGCTGTGCCGAATCCCTGGTGGGCAAGTACTCGGGATAGGTGAGGCCAGGCAATTTTATCAAACGCCTTCTCTGCGTCCAAATTCACAATGATGTTGTTTTTGGCCTGATTGAAGCGGGTATGAGAAATCGCAGTCAGGGCCGCCCGCACTCCTCGTGTGGATTGTCTACCCTTGACAAACCCCATCTGCGCGGGTGAGATAAGGCGGGGTAGGTAGGCTTGCAACCTATTAGCTATGATTTTGGTCAATATTTTAAAGTCCTGATTGAGGAGTGAAATGGGACGGTATGACCCTACTTGGGCAGGGTCTTTGCCCGGTTTTGCGAGTACTATAAGCTTAGCTTCGTTAAAACGAAGGGGAGTCTCTCCTGTTGTTAGGATGTGGTTATATAATCGTGTTAGTGTAGGGAGTACATCGGCATCTAGCATCTTATAAAATTCGGCACTGAAGCCGTCAGGGCCAGGGCTCTTTCCATTGGGTAAGGACTTAATGGTGGCCCGTACCTCGTCATCGGTTATGGGAGCATCCAATGAGTCCCTTTCTTCCACTTCTAGCCTTGGTAACTGCGCCTCCGCCAGGAATAACTGACCATCAGTTGCGTTATCCGTGTCGGCAGTATATAAGGATTTATAGAACCTCATAAAGGCAGAGCAAATGTCAGTGGGATCAGAAAGAACACCTCCAGAGCTGTGCAATGAGTTAACCCATGTTTTGTTTCGGGGCCCCCTAACCAAGTTGGCCAATAGTCTGCCAGACTTGTTTCCCCACCTATGGAATCTGTTTCTGCCGTAATCATAGCTGATCTGGGCCTGTTCGGTGAGAAAGGTATCATAGATTTGTTTTGCCATGAGGTACGTTTCTCTATGGGTAGGATCGTCGCATTGTTTGTAAGTGCGATATGCGAGTGTGAGAGCTGCGCTAAGTTCCTGCAATTTGGTGTTGAATTTCTTACGCTTAGAATTAACATAGGAAATAATATGGCCTCGAAGGACTGCCTTAGAGGCCCCCCAAAAGAGTGGAGTGTTAGATACTTGATCTAAGTTGTCAGTAGTATAATTATGCCAGGAATGTTTGAGATGTAATAAGAAATCCTCTGGGTGTATGAGATATGCTGGGAATCTCCAACATTTAGAAATGTTCTGGGGTAGGGATAAATGTAGGGACAGGGTGATGGGGGCGTGGTCTGAAATAATGATGTCCTTGATTGAGGTGTGGGTGACTTTAAAGAAAAGGTGTTTAGACAAAAATAAATAGTCAATGCGAGAGTGGGTGAAGTGCGGGTGTGAATAGAAAGAATAATCCCGTTGGAGGGGATGGTGTGTACGCCAAGGGTCTAGTAAGGTAAGTTGAGAGCAAAGAGAGGAAAGCAGAGTAGAGGAGGATCCGGGTTTTTTGGTACTCACCCCCGATCTATCCATGGATGGATCAACGACCGTATTGAAATCTCCCCCTAGGATTAAGTTTTTGCCGCCCCAAGACAGAACTCTTTGAAGGATATCTGCAAAGAAGAGATTGTTAGATCCGGTGGGTGCATATAAATTCAAAAAAGTATATATCACACTATCAATGGAGACATCTAGGAGAATAAATCTGCCCTCTGGGTCAATATATTTTTTAAGGATGGAGAATTGGAGATTTCTATGAAAGAGGATGGCCACCCCTCTGGTTTTATTGGTGTAAGGAGCAGATATACATTCCCCAATCCAAGGGGCTTTTAGTGACACAGGGGAATCATGCACCCAGTGTGTTTCTTGTAGGAACATGACTTGGGGGGATAAGCGAGAAAGGTGGGCAGTCACCTTCTTGCGTTTAATGGGGCTGTTGAGGCCCTCCACATTCCAAGAAATGATATTAAAATCTAAAAGTGGGGTTGTCACCGGAGTTGAGGTCTGAGTGGTAGCATGGGTAGCTATGCTATCCTACCCCCGTAGATGGAAAGCAGAATATCAAAATCGTATAGGTGAAATGGTGCCCCCCCCGTCCCAATGAGCAAGGAGGGGCCAACCTATGGAGGATCGAGACACATTATCCCAGCAGGCAGAACGAGCAAACAAACAAACAGACAAAGACATTAAACTAACAAATATGAAACAATGGGAGGTGGAGCCTCCGGCATGCGCAAATAGCATGCCTATATCATATCCCGAACACTGTGTGACCTGTTAATCAAGACAAGTATAAAGATATGCAAACGTTAAGTAATGGTGGACAGTCAAGTGTCAGGGTGTGCAAAATGGGCCTTTGCCGCCATCGGATCATCAAAAAAGCATGGTTTCCCATTGACAAAGACCCGAAGACGGGCAGGGTATAATAGTGAGAACTTGACGTTGTCTTCAAACAATCGCTTGCATATCGGAGCAAACTCTCTGCGCTTGTTGGCGACATGGGTGGAGAAGTCCTGGAAGATAAGCAGCCTTTCACCCTTATAGAGGAGACTCTCTGACTTGCGGTAACGGTCTAAGAGCTTGGCTTTATCCGCGTAGTTTAGAATCCGTAGGATAACAGGTCTAGGGCGTCCGGCTGAGTCTCTGCGTTCAGGGCCGATCCTATGTGCCCTTTCAATGGCTAACGAAGAGCCCTGAAGATCCATACCTAATTTGTCAGGTAGCCAGTTGGCTAAAAGGTCCAGCAGTGCATGGCCCCTTATCGACTCAGGTATGCCCACCACCCTCAGGTTATTCCGACGGCTCCGATTCTCCAAGTCATCTAGTTTATCAGTGAGTCCTTTAATTTCTGTGGTCTGGGACTGTATGGTAGATTGTGCGGCTTGTAGGTCATCCTCCAATGTTGAGACCCTCTGTTCAACTTCATCTAGACGACCACTGTGTTGAGTTAGCTGGGCTAAGGTGGAGTCAATGGCTTCCTTGATGCCCGCCAGTTTTTCGTCTAGGAGAGGTCCGAGAACCGCAGCAATATCAGTGGGTTTCATCTTAGGCTGTTTAGTAGTCGTAGTATTAGTACGTTTTCTTTGGGAACGGGAACGGGTGGTGGAGCAATCGGAGTCAGAAGAATTTCTGCGGGATGTGTCCTCGCGTGTGCCTGAGATAAGACTAGTTGAGGACATTGGAGTGGACACCAGGAACTTTTCCATATGAGGTCGTCAGAGATAGATATGTAAAGTAGAAATAAAGTAGGGCGCAGAGAGTGATTCGATGGGGGTCACATCAGCGTGGGAGAGGTCTTGGAAAGTTACATTGCTATGAAGATAGCCGACATGTCAGGTCGTTACGGGACAAATTCACAAGAAGTAACGTGTTAGCGGTGTCACCATGTGACACTCCGAAATGTCACAGCCGCGTGATGTATACGTCGAAAGGTTTGAGGTGACGTGGTGAGAGCTAGACATCCACTTCAGTGAGCCCACAACTGCAGGACACAGCAGATTACGACAGGGTTGTTGAGGTATCACATCGGGTATTTCAAGATGATATATAGTGATGATTCCCCTCCGGTTGTCAGATAGGAGACCTGTGGACAGGTAGAATTATAGGAATAAATGTGGAGCAGCTGCAAATCCAGAAGCCACCACCAGAGGGAGCTCCTGTTACAGCCTATCTCCAGCTATGCAGCAGGATGGGTGCCATGCCAAACTCAAGATGGCCGCCGCCAGTCGATGAGACCAGGTCCCTCCAGAGCTCTCCTGGCCGTTATCTCCCGTCAGCGGAGTGGGGGAGCTGTGAAACGAGGGTAAGTGAGTCGGGGGGCGAATTTCAGGCACCTGTAGAGGCTGGGGATCGGCGAGGCAGTGCAAAAGATGAGATCTTAGGCGGCGCCAACCACATGATGGCCGCCGGCCGCCCGTTCTGTGTGTCCCGGCCACTGTCTCCCGCAGGCTGCCCGGTCTCCGGTTCTCAGTGGGGCTTTAGGGGCTTGCTGGGCAGGGTATCCGACCCCCAGAGAGCTGATTAGGTGGGGGGGAAAGTCCGTACAGCCGCCGCTCCGGGCCCGGTGGCTCCCCGTCCTCACCCGAAAATTGAGGCCCCGGCTTCAGGGACAGAGGTAGGCCGCAATCTGCAGGGGGCAGCGCAGGGCCCCCCCGATTCCGCAGCCTCGACCTCTGAATGCAGGGTGATCCAGCAGGGCTTAGGGGTCTGTGCAGGTGGATAGCAGCCCTCAAATCTGGGCCAGGGGGTCTTTTTTAAAAGGTTGCTGGCTGGAGCTCTGCAAGACCCTGACCTCCCTTGATGCCAGCTAGGCCACGCCAGGTCTCCTTTTCTGATTTTTCACTGTGGTATCGTCTTTCCACCTTAACCATGAAATTGTGGTTCCGGAATTTACCTCTCCAGGTTTATCCTCCAAAGAGCGGTCTTTGGATATAGTACATGCTCTCCGTATTTATGTGAAGAGAACAGCTTCTCTTAGGAGATTTGATTCCCTCTTTGTCTTTTTTAGTTTTCACAAACTTGGCTGGCCTGCTAATAAGCAGACCTTGGCCAGATGGATTAGAATGGTGATTGCACATGCTTATGTACAGGCTGCTCCTGCTACCATGAAAGCCCATTCTACTGGGTCTGTTGGACCTTCTTGGGTTGCCCGACGTGGTACGACCCTTGAACAATTGTGCAAGGCGGCTACGTGGTCTTCAGTGAACACGTTCATAAGGTTCTATGCCTTCGATACTTCCGCCTCCCAGGATGCCTCCTTTGGATGCCGGGTTCTTGTGCCCGCTACAGTGCATCCCCTCACATGAAGAGCTGCTTTAGGACATTCTCGATGTTATCCCTCTGGAACCCCAGTGTACCCCGTTGCAGAAAAGGAGATTTATGGTAAGAACTTACCTTTGTTAAATCTGTTTCTGCGAGGTACACTGGGTTCCACAGGGCGCCCACCCTGACGCACTTAGCTTCTTTGGGTTTGTGTGGCATTAGCCGCCGGTACCTTCTCCTGTCGTGAGAATGTGGTATATGTGGCTACTAACTGTTGTCATCTCTTTTACCTGCTACTGCATTGGACTGGTTAACAAAACTGAGCTCCTGTGCATGTAGGCAGGGTTATAGAGGAGGTGGCGCTGTTCATCTTGGGAACAGTCAAAGCTTTTAGCCTGTTGGTGCCTCGGATCAAGATCCTACTCTACACCCCAATGTTATCCCTGTTGAACCCAGTGTACCTCACAGAAAGAGATTTAACAAAGGTAAGTTTTTCTTACCATAAATCTCCATTTCTTTTTGTTTCATTTACTGTATAAATGGAATTAAGATTACCTGCAATTCCTGTCATGGATAAACACATGTAATAATACAAATGAAACATCATTACTAATACAGACAGACAAGTGGTAAAAAAGCAATGCTTTTTAAAAAAAATGTCCTCAGCATCAAAAACTAAAATATGGGTGTGACACTCTGAACTGGATCCCCCTTAAATTATACTGCACAGGATGTACTGTATAGTGCAGGCAACTGTCAGATTAGGTAAGACATGAGTAAGGTGCCCTAATTTTCCCCTTGCTGAGCTTCATTTACTACCCATCCTGTTTATGCTGAAGGGGTTAATACCCCCTTCTGCGGTTGCCTAGGAGACGTCAGCAGGACCAGTGAGCGGATGGGCACTAGGACCCTTGGACTTACTTACAATGGAGGAGGGAGTGAGAAGGCTGATGGAGTTTTGATTGGCTGTGGCAGAGTGGGAAAAAGAGGAGGCGGGGTTTGCACCAGTGTGTGTGAGAGGAGAAACGCTGTGGAGAGTGGAGCCGCTGCTGAGGAGACCGCTGTGAGGAGACACACTGTGGAGAGCGGAGCTGCCGCTGAGGAGACCACTGTGAGAGCCGCAGCCACTGCAGTGATACCAGCCTGCCCAGTACTGAGAGAAGCTGCCGGGAAAGGTCTCAGGTGATAGAAGAGAGTGGGTGTGGCCGCTGATAGCAGGTACCTACCTCTGACGCACATACTCCAGCTAATGCCCTCAGTTAGCAACCCAGAGTCACCCAGCTCTGTATACACAGCTGAATAGGGGTCAGATGAGAGAGAGAGAAAGAGAGAGAGAGAGAAGCTCTTCCTTTTACTTGGCAGACACAGCTATTAAAAGTACTGGACAGTATCAAATATTGTACCTTTCTTTTTTTTTTTTCTTTTTTTAAACATAATTTTTATTCATTGGATCGCAGACAGCAAACAGGAACCAACAGATGGCAATTATAGCATAATGCAGTACAAACATAACCTAACAGTTGGTACGTATATAGAGAATCAAGAAGAGATGATCCATTATTGACCAAAAGAGCGGGTATAATAAGTCAGAGAGAATAGCAGTCGGCTGAAAGTCCAACCGACTAATATTGAGAAATAGTATAGGATAAGATATGAAAAGGGAGAGAGAAGGAGAAGAGAGAAAGGAAGATACAGAAGGATAGAATATGGTAGGGTAAAGTCCCCGGGAGGGTTCCATCAGATAAAACATAGGGCATTATTAGATGGAAGGTGAAGGGGCATGTTGTGTAGTCAGCCAAGGACTCCATATTTTATCAAATGACTTGGAGGAGCAATTAATGATACTAGTCATATAGTCCATACGGTAAACGTACCATATGCGGGCGATTATAGACTGCATGGAGGGCGAAATAGGGTTTTTTCAGTCTGCGGCCAATTGACATGTCATTGCCGAAACTATATGACGTAGTAATTTATTTTGATGGTTTGTCAGTGTTGGCATGTTTACGGGGAGGAGAATGTATTTAGGATCATAAGGAATGGGAATCTGCAACAAATTAGTAATAAGGTTAATCACATCTCTCCAAACATTTACAATTTAGGGCACGACCACCATATATGCAGGAAAGAGCCCTCTGCGTCACATCCTCTCCAACATCTATCCGATGTATCCGGGTACATTCTGCTTAAGCGAGATGGTACATAATACCATCTATATAATAATTTGTAGACGTTCTCTTTGATTCTAACGCAGATAGAGCTAGATGCAGCGTTACCCCAGGCCTCAGACCATTCCTCATCATCTAAGGCCGAGCCTAGATCCAGTTCCCATGCCCTCTCGTGAGGATCACGTTGAGAGGGTGGTTCTCCATCGAGAGTGGCATATAAGAGGGAAATTAAACCTTTGGTTGAATGACGTCTGAAACACACTGCCTCGAACGTAGTCAGGGGTCTGCTAGAGAGGGCGTGGCTCATTGCGGAATGAAAGTGCCTAAGTTGTAAATATTGATAAAAATATTTGGAGGGGATGTCGATACCTTCCTGAATCTGGGACAACTGAGGAAAACTAGTGTCTTTGGTGATATCATTGAGATATAAGATACCTCTATCCTGCCAGGGGGCAAATAGTGATTTGTGTGTACCAGGGGAAAATGCTGGGTTGTGTAATATAGGGATTGTCAAAGTCGAAAAATATCATAATACATATGCCTTGTACTAACCCCATGCACATGCCCGCTGCTCGTGCACTCAGTCCGCCGTGCGTGCACATATCCGCAAGTTGCGTAAGATCGCTCCGGCGATCATGCGCATGATATGGGTATTTACGGCGGAGTTTGTGAGCATGTAGCGTGTTATTAGAACATTGCATATTTAACCCAAATAGCGTATATTGTAGATATAGTTCCCCTAGACCATGACAGCGAGTATTATTAGTTTAAACAGTTCCTGGACAGAGAGATTCCTCTTTGCATGATAGGAAGGGTCAGATAAAGGTTGTAAGGTGATGTCTAGTATCCAGCTGTAGGGTATTTTGAGGGTAACATTCCGGTGTTAGTTAGAGAAAGATCGCTTGTTCCTGTGTACAGTTATGTACAAAAGTAGATTATGAACATTAACTGTATTTACTGTAAATTACATATGCGGCGGGAATCCAGAGGATACCACCCACAAGAGCAGTTGGAAGAGACATCGCCCATCTTTTCAAATCCACCTATGACCTTTGCTGTAATGTGGAGACATATCTCTGTGTCCAATGAACAATGAGATTACAGTGACCATTGTATTGTGTATGCATGTTGTGTATATAAGGACCATTGTTGCCTGGCCGGTCAGATGACTCTAAACGCTATCTGCATGACAAGCGGAGGACCGAGTTCGGGTTGCGCTTGCGAATATTCTCACGTATGTACATTCTCTGTAGCCATTATTCTATTTAGATTTACTTGTTAGTCTGTAGTGTATAACTTGTATTGTTTTACCTTTTTGGAATCAACCCACGGAGGCCTTAGAACCCTGTGGTTTAAACTACAAACGGTGTTGTGTTTTCACTTTCCTGCCTGGGCTTTAAAGTAGATTAACCTGTTTAAGGTGTATTTGTATTGTTAAGGTGTATGCACTGCGGATACTTTGTATCGCCAGCGCTACTTAAGGTTTAAAGGTATTAACATCGTTACAGTACATTGCTGCCAAAGGTTTAGAGTATAAGCATATCATTACATTGTATCATTAACAAGGTTTAAAGGTTATCCATTGTGTGTGCGCTCGCTGTGTGTATTCCGTACACTCAGCGCGGCGTGCGTACGCCAAGTGCGTACCACGTGCAGGACTCTGTACACAAATAGCGTACAAAGTGCGTAGCACGTGCACGTAGTCTAGCGGCCATAGCGGCTCAACAGTAATAGAGTACAAAGGAGTATAGCTTTGCGGTCTAAGATAATACCGACATTATCAATTGAGGGCTCGTCTGGTTCCTTCTCATACCCGCAGCCTAGCAGAGTTTTCGCAGACTTTATCTATCAGCAAAGGGCGGAGTATCCCCTGTAGCCTTCTCTTGGTCAGGGGATATATATATAAGTGCTGATTAGATAAGCGTCTGCCCTGCATGGTTTGAAGGGATGCTGGAGGGATCCGTAAGGTAAGAACGCAAAAGCTATTTTTCTTTTTAAAATCTGTAAATTTCTGTTTTGGCGCCAAATGCGCACACATCATACGCACACACCTGTAGTTTTATACTTTGCATATCTGCTCACACCGTTGCCATAATCACTGATTACTAGGTTTATTTTGACCTGTACTGGAAAATTTGTTGCTATTTAGTTAACATATAGAGTTAATATTTAAGGGAGTAAGTGTAAGACGCACACACATCCTGGCCTAGTTGTAAAGGTTGATACAGTGGAAACTGTGTGTGTGTTAAGTAAGTGATTATAGTTAAATATCGCTTACATTTATAGAAGTGTGGGATTTGTAGTACTGCGGACGTACGGCCTTTGTACACGTGTCTCGGACAACGTTCGGGACTGCGTACGCAACGTAAAGGCGTACACGTGGCGTGTTTACGCAACGTGCGTACAGGTACGCCCACTAAATACAAATCACACAATAGCATTGTTTCAGTTAAGGCGATACGGTAGCCACGCGATAATAGCACAAATTTGTTCAGTTTCCAATATTTAGTTTAAAAGAACCTTCTCTTATTGTGTTACCTCTGGGACTAGGCTGTTTTATCTGAATGAAAGTTAATTTTCTGTACAGAAAAATCAAAGTGTATATGAGTGAACGAGCGTGAGTGTGCAAATAAAGGTTTTGTGAACCCAGAATTCGGGATCCCGTAGGAGACCACATCAGGTGAGTGGACACTTGGTGGCGTGGGAGTGGCTTTCTCACGTTAACATTGTTTAAGGTATAAAGGAGCAATTAGTATAACAGCAGACCAAGAGGTCAGCGAAGTCAGAAATCCGCTGACTAAGTCAAGCGAAGCTCTGAATACCGTGGCCTGAGAAAGGTCAGCGGTGAGAGCGCAGCCCCGGGGGTTTGCGTAGTACCCATATAGGCCCGTTCAGATACGCTCCGGCTGAGGTTTCGCAGCCTGAAAAACGATTCCATTGGTCGTATAGCGGATAAGTAACAGTTACTTATACGCCGTGCGATTGTACCGTGCGTTAGTGTGTGCAATAGTTAGTTCAACTTGATACCCATTACGCCATTTGCGTAAAATCGCGGGATCATAGACGCTAATTGTACACGCAATGTGATTTGTGTAACAGTTTTTTATTTTAAGGGAGTTTCGCTGGTCACTCAGGAAATCTCCAACGACTGATATTTACTGGGAAGGGTAAGTCACTCCCACACACTCTCAGTAAATGAGGTTACGCAGGGCCCTAGGTTGGGTACGACCAGCACTGCGGACGGTGTGTAGGTGTATTGGCCAACGTGGGTGAGAGTGGGTGAGAGCACTCGTTGAACTTTCACCGTTGCCTTATATTGAGTATTTTGGTTTTTGTAGGATTAGCCGAGAGAGTAATACCTGCAAATATGGGGGCCAGTTGCTCAAGTAAGGGACGATCAACCAGGGTTCAGGTTGAAATTCCGCGGCCTAAAGGGTCAGCGAGGTACATAATGTGTGAGAAATATGGATCTCACACAGAGGTTTTATGCAATGAATGGGAATGTATGACTGGAAGATAGGGAACCGTTCCCTAGGGTAGGCAGTTTTAGTCCTGAGGTGTTGCAAAATTTAAGGAGAAGGATATGTCTAATAAAATCCAGAAAACAAAGGATTAGACATTATGATTGTTTACATTTATGGCAACAGGAGGGTGATATACAACGGGGATTAGCTCAAGCAGCTGGTTCCAACCCTAGCTGGAAACTGATAGCAACTGCACCACCACCACCGTACATTACAGGAGAGAAAGTGGCTACAGAGAATGGCGTACTAATATATGATAAGAGTGAACTTAATAAATGTATTAATACTAACCCGGGCAAGTTGTATCCCATCTTAAACTTCCCTCAGGACTGCGACCAAGAAGATGAGCCCACCACGATATCGGCACTCTCTCTAGCAGCCACCATACAAGATACCCAAGTGGGCACGGCCCAACCAGTAAGAGCAGTAGCAAAGGCCCCTAGCGGAGGGACAGGTGAGGTCGTGTCTACAGGTAAGTACGGTACAGTACATTATGCAGAGTCAATTGCACCTCACATTGTAGAAGCAACCCAGAATGATGTAATTGAACTGAATCCTGTCAGGGTGATCGCAGTCCCCAATGGGAAGACTGACGCTCTGGGAATCACTCCCGTCAGGAACATTGCTATGCATTGCCCCTGGTCCCGGACAGAATTAAGGACAATTATGTCTGAATTTCCCGATCCCAGGAAAGATTTAGCTGCATGTCAGAGGTTTATTAGAGAACTAGGTAACGCCACCTAACCCAATAACAAAGATTGGCGGACAGTGCTACGGGCATGCTTGCCCTCTAATATTGACCCTGTGAAATTCATTGCTGACTGTAAATTAGATGCAGAGGTACCTCTCACTGATGAATACAATCAGGAGAACGTAAAACAGATCAATCTGCAGTTAGGAGTATATTTCCCAACTGTTGTCAAGTGGAATAAAATCTTCTCCATTAGACAAAAAGAAGGTGAAACTGCTTCTGACTATTTCCATCGAGCACTGCAGGAAATGGCTAGATATACTGGGGTCGTGGACATTAAGGAAAATGTGCATCATAGGGAGGTAGCGGTGTCCGTATTAATGGACGGCTTAAAGGAAATGTTGAGAACCAGGGTACAAACCACTCAACCTAACTGGAGAGGTATCTCGGTGGCTGCCTTAAGAGAGTCCGCTATTGAGCACGATCGGAACATCATTAAACACAGGGAGTCACAGGGGGATAAGCTGATGACAGTAAGTATACAGGCCCTTACAACGAGGCCACATCAGCTGAAACCCCAGACCCCTGATGGTAAGTCGTATGTAGTAAAATGTTATAACTGCCATAAGGAAGGACATATTGCACGGAATTGCAGATCTAAAAGCACACATAAGATATATTGACCCCCTAGACCAGAACATGACCCACAATATAACACACGAAATTGGGATCAGGGACCGCAGAGGAGAAGTTATGAACCGCATGCAGGGGAAACAAAAAGGTATCCACCAAAGAGAGACTGGCAGGTCTCTGAAAATTCTCAGTTACCCCCTCACATATTGTAGCTGCCAGCGCGCTGCGGGAGGGTCACCACACGCAATAGGGGTGGGGCCACACCTGTAGTCTGCAGCCAGTGAAATTAATTGCGAGCCTTGGAAGTGAACCTGAGGTCACAATTGATGTAGCTGGTAGATCACTACCTTTCCTTGTAGATACCGGGGCGGCCAAGTAAGTGTTAAATTCAACGGTAGGTATGAAGACCACGGGTAAAACAATTTCAGCAATGGGAGTAACAGGAATAGTGCAACACTACCCTTTAAGTAAACCAGCTGAGATTACGATAGGGTCTTTGCAGACCAAGCACTCCTTTTTGCTAGCTGCATCGGCTCCGACTAATCTACTTGGGAGAGATTTACTGTGTAAAATGGGGTGTGTCATATATTGTACTCCTGAAGGTGTTTTCTTAGATATACCTGAGAATCACGTTCAGGAAGTGCAGGATATGTTAGACACTCCACAAAGGTTAATGTCACACTCTGCTGTTATAGACAGGTGTCCATCCAAGGTAGAGGAAATGATCTCCCAGATACCAGAGTCACTCTGGACCAAAGATGGACAATACACTGGATTGATTTCAAATGTAGCTCCTGTAGTGGTGCAAGTAAAAGATGGTAGGATAGCTCCAAAAATCCCACAGTATCCTCTGAAGCCAGAGGTGGAATTAGGAGTGTACCCAGTCATAGAGCGCTTGCTGCAACAGGGCATCCTAGTTAGGACGTCCAGCACTGCCAATAGTCCCATCTTCCCTGTGAAAAAGAGTGGGGGGAGGGGTTACAGGCTAGTGCAGGATCTAAGGGGGATAAACAAAATAGTTGAGAGCCAATTCCCTGTAGTGCCAAATCCAGCTGTCATCCTTATGCAAATTCCTCCTACTGCAAAGTTTTTCACTGTCATTGACCTCTGCTCTGCTTTCTTTTCGGTCCCTCTGCACCCTGACAGCCAATACTTGTTTGCATTCACATACAGAGGAGTACAGTACACCTGGACTCGCTTACCCCAAGGTTTCATTGACAGCCCAAGTATTTTCTCCCAGGCTTTGCATGACTGTTTACAATCCTTTCAACCTGAGAGCAGATCAGTATTAATACAGTATGTAGATGACTTACTGCTGTGTTCCGATTCACTCGAATCGTCCTTGAAAGACACGAAACAGCTTCTGTTTCACCTTTCTAATACGGGACACAAGGTTTCAAAGGATAAGTTGCAGTTGTGCCAGACCAAAGTGAAATACTTGGGACATTGCTTAACACAAGGACTGAGACACCTCACCGCTGATAGAATACAGGCGATTCGCGACATGACTCTGCCACAAACCCAGCAACAGATCCGTACTTTCCTAGGAATGTGTGGGTACTGCCGAAACTGGATCCCAGGGTTCTCCATACTAGCCTTACCTTTACAAGAGATGGTCTCGTCAAACAAACCAGATCGGATTTCGCACACAGATGAGTCCGAACTGGCATTTGAGAGACTCAAACAGTGCCTATCACAGTCACCTGTATTAGGTATGCCAGATTATGGGAAACCCTTTGAATTGTATGGTACGGAGAGTGCTGGGTGTGCGGCAGGTGTCCTAACCCAGAGACATGGTGATGCCAGCAGGCCGGTAGCTTACTACAGTGCACAATTGGACACCATAGCACGGTCTCTCCCCACATGCTTGCGAAGTGTTGCAGCAATAACATTGCTAGTGAATAAAAGCGAAGATGTAGTGTTAGGACACAACCTGACCATCCATACACCTCATGCAGTGTCAGCCTTACTGAATTCTGCCCAAACCAGACACGTCTCATCAGCACGGTTTACAAGGTGGGAATTAGCACTAATGGCCCCTGTAAACATCACCATAAGGAGATGCAGCGCACTAAATCCTGCAACGTATCTCCCAGGTGTGCCTGGACAGGCACAAAGGGTGGGGGATGAGAGTGATGGTGAAGGAGGATTTAGTACAGACACTGACACACATGATTGTATGGAATATTTGAACCAAACTTTCACTGCAAGGCCCGACATCAGTGACAACCCACTGGAAGGCGTAGATTTTACTTTTTACACTGACGGTAGTTGCCACAGACAGACGGACTCAGGAGACTTGTGTACTGGATACGCAGTCGTAGATGACAAAGGTATCATAGAAGCCGAACCCCTGGGTCCACCTCACTCAGCGCAAGTTGCTGAGCTGGTCGCCCTAACCAGAGCGTGTGAATTGGCTAAGGGTAATTCAGCCAATATCTACACAGATTCTAGGTATGCCTTTGGAGTAGTGCATGATTTCGGGGCCCTATGGTGCCTCAGAAATTTCATGACGGCAGCTGGCACACCCGTGGCGCATGCGACCCACATCAAAAGACTTCTAGCAGCGATACAGGAACCTGACAGAGTGGCTGTTATCAAGTGCAAAGCCCACACTTACAGCCAAGACCCAGTGTCACTTGTTAACAGCCGGGCAGACGAAGCTGCTAAATCAGCAGCCAGCACCCCCATACAGACAGACATCACACAACTGATGGTATTCAATACCGTCAACACACAAAAATTAAGTGAAATGCAAAATTTGTGTTCTCCACAGGAAAAGGCAGTCTGGAGGTCAAAAGGGTTTGGCCAGGAGTCCTCAGGACTCTGGACAGATGGACAGGGTAAGCCAGTAGCTCCCAGATCATACCTTCCAAGTTTAGCTGAGGCGGCACATGGTCTGACTCATCTAGGCAAAGAAGGTATGTGTAAGCTGGTGAGAGCCTACTGGTGTGCGCCAGGATTCTCTTCTCATGCGGGTAAAAGGGCAATGACATGTCTTACCTGCTTGAGGAAGAATATTGGAAAGTCAATACCAACAGAATCATCCCATATCCCGCCAACAGATGGCCCTTTTCAGGTAATACAAATTGATTTCATACAGTTGCCACCCTGCAGAAATTTAAAGTATGTGTTGGTTTGTATAGATGTGTTTTCAAATTGGGTAGAAGCGTTCCCCACTGCCACAAATATTGCTACGTTCACTGCAAAGAAGATCGTGCAGGAATTTGTGTGCAGATATGGTATCCCTAGGATAATTGGAAGTGATAGGGGTACCCATTTTACAGGTGAAGTCTTTCAGGTTATGTGCAAATTAATGGGAATTAATAGTAAGCTGCATACTCCGTACCGCCCACAGGCAAGTGCGAAAGTGGAAAGAGTAAACAGCACTATTAAGAACAAGCTGAGCAAGGTGATGGCTGAAACTGGATTGTTGTGGCCAGAAGCTTTGCCACTTGTATTGTACAGCATCAGAACCACTCCCAGGTCCCCCCTTAACCTATCACCCTTTGAGATTCTTTTTGGTCGACAACCCCATGTAATGATTGACCCCCAGGATGATTTGAAATGCAATAATGAAGTAACTGTAAAATATTTGGTTAAGATGAGCAAGCAGTTGAGGAATCAAAACAGCAATCTAAAGCTGGTGATTCCTGACCTGCCAGACAGTAATTGTCATGACATTGAACCTGGGGATTATGTAATGATTCAAAATTTTCTACGCTCAGGTTGCCTTATGGACCGTACCAAGTCTTACTAACCAGCACGACAGCATTGAAGGTCGCCGAGAGAGAGACTTGGGTCCACTCGTCCCACTGTAAGAAGGTCGCTAACCCAGAGAAAGCCCGTGACAAAGAGCAGAGTGTGGAGGAAATCGTATCACTGGAGTGCTTGTTCCGGGAAGGTTGAGGGGCAGGACTGTTGTCACGGCACCTGAGCACAGAGAACTACAAGACCAGAGGCGGTTGTCGCACCAAATTTCTTTTTCCTTTTTATTATTTTCTCCATCTCCCATTACCCTCCTTTCCCCCTTCATTGCTCCTTTTTCTCTCCCCTTAGAAAGATGGGCTTACCCCAAGAGACTGCATTCCGGGTTTTCCTGTTGACCCTGTTGTTGACCAGAGCAGTCTATTTCGGTGAGAGTACCACAGAGGTCGAGAAAGGATCTGGAATGGGTTCTGATGACAAGGACGGATTTGTAGAATTCCAAGAGCAACACATTCACCGAGCAAAGGCGAGTATCAGAAAACGATCTGGTAGTCATGAAACTAGGAGGCACTGTGAAGGGTTGTTGGCTGAGGAAAATTGTATTTGTAGAAACTGTGAAAACATAGTTGAGGACGGGTGCATCCAGAGATGTCAGTCCAGCCTTAATATCAACATGGACCGTCATCCTTTGAGTGACTATCACTCATTAGTGGGTAAGGTTTTAAACCAAACAGAATGCTGGGTGTGCTCACAAGTACCTCAAGGTCAGAGCAAGTCAGGACTAGTACCGTATCCCTTAACAATAGATGAGGTACTTGAATTAAGGGGTGGGAGACCGGTGGACAAGAAATTTAATATTTCTAGGCCCCCTAGTTTGAAGCTCCACCAATATCATGTGGATAGGTCCTTAGTATGTTTCAACATTTCCAATTCCCAAAAGCAGGGAAATTGGGAAGTGACATGGAATAACCAAACCATGGCATTTTCACACAGAGCCGATAGAATGCCCGTAGACTCAGAACTTATACGCCAAATAGCCGACGGTGGGAGGTATTTTCGGTACAGGTATACTCTAGGAAGTAGGACCAAGCGGGTTGGAGAAGTACCTCCAGGGTACTGTGCGCATATCATACAGCCTGATACGTGTACTGAACAGATGAGAGAGTTAGGGGTAGGATTTTTCACTTGGAAGATTTGCAATATGGTAATGTCATATTCTGTCCCATATGTTCTCCCCGATGATGCATATTTCATATGTGGGAGGAAGGCGTATAAGTGGCTTGCCCCAAACTCAGAGGGATTGTGTTACATTGGAAGAGTGTTGCCAGAAGTAATGACCATAACCCATAATAAGATGAAAGACGTTCACCGCAATGCTCAAACTCCTTACACTCACACTCATTATGAACACATCGTTAAGAGACACCTTATAGATAGGACAGAGCATGCAGCCTCTAATTTGATCCACGAATCCACCGGGATTCAATTCCTACTCGCGTTAGATATCACCCGTACCACCAGAGGAATTATACATTTTAGGTATATTCATGCGCTAGCGAACCTGATAGATAATATCACCGAGATGTATGATGACACCTTCAGGTATACTGGGAGGGAATTGCAAGCTTACAAAACGGAACTGATCCAGCACAGGATGGTTCTCAATTACATCACAGCGGTGACAGGCTGGTACTGTGTCACCCTAGCAACTCAGTATGGTGTGAAGTGCTGGACGTATATTACAAACAGCACTGATGACCCCACCGAGGTCATAGATCAAAAGATGGACGATATCTTGCAATTGAAATGGGAGTTCCGAAGGAGACACAACCTTACCCTTACTGCTGTGAGTAATGAACTGACCGGCTGGGTCTCATGGTTGAACCCACGCAATTGGTTCTCAGGTTTAGGAGAATGGGCTCAAAATGTTATCGTGAGTGTAGGAAAGTTTCTCCTTTGTATCCTGGGAGTTGTCATAACGATTGGTTTGATATTTAGATGTGTGCGGATTTTAATGCAGTACAAGCGCAGTACCAAAGTTACACAAACTGGTTTAATTTATGACCCATCAATTGAGACAATGTTGTGATAAAACGTGATTCCACGGTCCGTTTCTTTCACCCGTTTCTCCTTTGTTTTTCTCCCAAGCAAAATTACATCCATTCGGAAGAAGATTTTAATGGACATTTCTACAGACTTTGATGGACATTCCACAGACTTTGATGGACATTCTAAAGACTTTGATAGACACTTTAAAGACTTTAAAGACTTTTTATGGACACTTGAAAGACTTTGATTACCACCCACTGCAAGGATACACCCATCCGGACAAGACTTCAACCAACACCCAAGGATGATTGCACACATTATTATGTGAATGTATTTGTGACACATGTCTTATCTTCATCTCTACAACCTTCAGGTAGTGACACACATAGTCGACAGGTGATATAGATACATATATATTAGCATTCACATGTTTTTTCCCCCTCCATGTATCATCAACTAAATGTGCACCCCATTTGTTGGAACAAGAAGCCGAAAAGAGCTCGGTAGTGTTTGTTGGCCCACTTACAGACCCTTAATATGGGATAAGAAGGATTTAATGTATACTTCGCAATACCTCGAAGCTTAACTAGAACATATACGGCACGATTATACATGCCCCTCAGACATGAATTTCATACATACATGCTTTTACTATCCCACTAGGTCATACATTTCCCGCCTACTCCTCTCCTCCTACCACCCAATCATTTATAGATATTGTAGTGTATATTTTTCTGTTTAAATGTTCAGATAGTGGCAGTTATTGTTGACTGCCAAAGGGTGGACTGTCAAAGTCGAAAAATATCATAATACATATGCCTTGTACTAACCCCATGCACATGCCCGCTGCTCGTGCACTCAGTCCGCCGTGCTTGCACATATCCGCAAGTTGCGTAAGATCGCTCCGGCGATCATGCGCATGATATGGGTATTTACGGCGGAGTTTGTGAGCGTGTAGCGTGTTATTAGAACATTGCATATTTAACCCAAATAGCGTATATTGTAGATATAGTTCCCTAGACCATGACAGCGAGTATTATTAGTTTAAACAGTTCCTGGACAGAGAGATTCCTCTTTGCATGATAGGAAGGGTCAGATAAAGGTTGTAAAGTGATGTCTAGTATCCAGCTGTAGGGTATTTTGAGGGTAACATTCCGGTGTTAGTTAGAGAAAGATCGCTTGTTCCTGCGTATAGTTATGTACAAAAGTAGATTATGAACATTAACTGTATTTACTGTAAATTACATATGCGGCAGGAATCTAGAGGATACCACCCACAAGAGCAGTTGGAAGAGACATCGCCCACCTTTTCAAATCCACCTATGACCTTTGCTGTAATGTGGAGACATATCTCTGTGTCCAATGAACAATGAGATTACAGTGACCATTGTATTGTGTATGCATGTTGTGTATATAAGGACCATTGTTGCCTGGCCGGTCAGATGACTCTAAACGCTATCTGCATGACGAGTGGAGGACCGAGTTCGGGTTGCGCTTGCGAATATTCTCACGTACGTACATTCTCTGTAGCCATTATTCTGTTTAGATTTACTTGTTAGTCTGTAGTGTATAACTTGTATTGTTTTACCTTTTTGGAATCAATCCACGGAGGCCTTAGAACCCTGTGGTTTAAACTACAAACGGTGTTGTGTTTTCACTTTCCTGCCTGGGCTTTAAAGTAGATTAACCTGTTTAAGGTGTGTAAGCATTGTTAAGGTGTATGCACTGCGGATACTTTGTATCGCCAGCGCTACTTAAGGTTTATAGGTATTAACATCGTTACAGTACATTGCTGCCAAAGGTTTAGAGTATAAGCATATCATTACATTGTATCATTAACAAGGTTTAAAGGTTATCCATTGTGTGTGTGCTCGCTGTGTGTATTCCGTACACTCAGCGCGGTGTGCGTACGCCATGTGCGTACCACGTGCAGGACTCTGTACGCAAATAGCGTACAAAGTGC
Organism: Pseudophryne corroboree; assembly: GCF_028390025.1. Taxonomy (NCBI): domain Eukaryota; kingdom Metazoa; phylum Chordata; class Amphibia; order Anura; family Myobatrachidae; genus Pseudophryne; species Pseudophryne corroboree. The sequence continues at coordinate 287,557,084 of NC_086450.1, forward strand.
GTAGCACGTGCACATAGTCTAGCGGCCATAGCGGCTCAACGGTAATAGAGTACAAAGGGGTATAGCTTTGCGGTCTAAGATAATACCGACATTATCAGGATGATGGGGGAGGGGGCCGGGGCCAAGCTGTATTTCTTATTGGCAAAGTCCCAAACCATCAGTGAGCGGGACACCAGGGGGTGAGAGGCCACATTTCTAATGCGGCAGGGTTTCGGGAGCCAAAGAAGAGAAGAAAGAGTAGAGAGACCTAATTCTGCAGCTTCTATAGTTACCCAGACCCTCCGAGACTCTGGATTACACCATTGCACACAATGTGAAAGCTGCATGGCTAAATAATATCTTTTAAAATCTGGGATGCCCAAACCGCCACTACATGAGGGACGCTGTAATAGTTTCAGTCGGACTCGGGGACGCTTATTTGCCCATATAAATTGTGATGTGTGAAACTGTAAGAATTTAAAGGCAGATCGAGGGATAAATATCAGGAGAGTTTGGAATAGGTATAGTATCCAAGGGAGCACGTTCATTTTCACTGAATTCACTCTACCTATCCAAGAGATAAAAAGGCTAGACCAAGAAGACAAATCCGATTTAATGCGGTCTAAAAGTCTAGGGAAATTAGCCTGGTATAGTTGGTGGTGACTATGTGTTAGGAAAATGCCTAAATATTTAATCTTTTGTTTGTGCCATTGAAACGGAAAGGATTTTTCTAAAGAGAGCTTAGCCGGGCCAGGAATGTAAAAATTCAACACTTCGGTTTTACTCGTGTTGATTTTATAACCTGAGTGCTTAGAGTAGAGGTCAATTTCAGTTAGGAGCGGCTGCAACGACTGAGTCGGGGATCCAAGGGACAAGAGGACGTCGTCTGCGTACAATGCAATTTTATGCTCAGAAGGGCCTACACGCACTCCAGCTATACTTGTATTAGCTCGGATCCTTGCTGCCAGCGGTTCCATAACCAGGGCAAATAGTAGGGGCGAGAGCGGGCATCCCTGTCTGGTGCCATTAGTGATTCCGAAAACGGTGGAGGTGAGGCGATTGACAGAAACCGTGGCAGTAGGGGATCTATAAAGCGCCGAGACACCATCCAGAAATTTGCCAGAGAAGCCCATCTTTCGGAGTACCGAGAAGGTGAAGGACCAAGATATCCTGTCAAAAGCCTTCTCGGCATTCAGTGCTAGTAACAATGAGGGTAGTTTTTGTTTATGAATAGAACATATCAGATCTATAGCTCTCCTGGTATTATCGGAGGCTTGACGGCCAGAAATAAAGCCCACTTGGTCTGGGTGTATCAATTGCGTAAGCAGGGGAGCTAGTCGGTTGGGCAAAATTTTTGCGTAGATCTTAAGATCAACATTTAGTAATGAGATCGGGCGATATTTGGAACATTGTGTGGGGTCTCTCTCCGGTTTCGGGATCACAATAATGTCAGCGTGCACAGTTGCCGGCGCAAACGATGCCCCCTCCAAAACTTTATTAAAAAGTGAGGTAAGATAAGGGGCTAATTCTGTGTGGAAAGTTTTGTAATATTGAGCGGTGAAGCCATCTGGGCCAGGTGCGGCTGACGATCGCATAGATTTGATAGCGGCAACCGTCTCTTCCAACGAGATAGACTCATTAAGAAGAGAGATCTGTCGCTCTGTCAGACATGGCAGAAGGGTGTCTAATAGGTACGAGCATATACCCTCTGGACCATCAGAGGAGAGAGGGGTGGCAGGAAGATTATATAAGGAGCTATAAAACTCCCGAAATTCCTCTACCTTCTGTTTTGGGTAATAAGTAGGCATATTCAATGTATTGGAGTGTAGTTTTTCTATCATTCCCGTAGCTCGTTTACTTCTCAATTTGTTGGCTAAGAGACTATCAATTTTATCCGCTTTATCATAGAATTTCTGACGGAGCTTCTGTAATATAGCAGCTGCGCGTCGTGATAAAAGAGCATTTAACTGACCTCAGAGATTATCAATCTGGGAGCGTAGGGAGTCGCTCGGGGCATTTTTATGTTGGGCTAAGAGCGCAGATATTTTTGATTCTAATGAGGAAACATCCTGTGCTGCTTTCTTACGTATAGCGGAGGCCTTGGACATTAAGTGACCACGGATAGTGGCTTTGTGCGCTTCCCAAATAAGACTAGGAGAGACTTCTGGGGAGGCATTTTCCTTGAAAAAAAATTCCAAAGTTGATTTGGTGTCTAAAAGAGTGGAGGGATGTGAAAGAAGGGTGTCATCTAGGTGCCATTTACGTGTTTTATTAGGGGTTCTATAGATTTCTATGAGGATATAGACCCCCGCATGGTCCGTCCATCAGAAATCAGTGTCGTGAGTGATTGAGACACTTGGATCATATCAATCCGAGAATAATGTTGGTGAGGTGCAGAGAAGTGGGTGTAATCCCTAGCAGTGGAGTGTTTAAGACGCCAGGTATCTCTCAGATTAAGCTGTGCGAGGGAGGAAATTAACGTGAGAGAGGCCTCAGTCAGGGATGCTTCCTTCTTATTTTTAGGAGGGTTCGATTTATCTAAGAGGGGATCGATCACAGTATTAAAATCCCCACCTATAATGATGTGGCCCTGCGCTACTCTATTAAGACGCTGAAAGAGCGTGCGGAAAAAACGTGACTGGTCTTGATTCGGGGCATATACAGACACAAGTGTTAGAGTTTCTGTACGAAGTGTACCAATTACCACAATGTACCTGCCTGCGGGGTCAGCTATTGTTGCGGTATGTACAAATGGGATACTACGATGAATCAGTATAGCCACCCCCCTTTTCTTACAATCAGCAGAAGCAAAAAAGGTTTGTGCAAACTGCTTACCTTGAAGTTGAGAGTGTGTACCAGTGAAGTGGGTCTCCTGAAGGAAGACTATGTCAGCTTTTTCTCTCCTACAGGCGGACAACATCACTGTACGTTTCTTGGGAGAATTAAGCCCATTAACATTTACAGAGAGCAACTTAAGAGCCATGTGATACCAAAGAATGGAAAAGGATCAATGGAGACCCATCGCGGGGAGGAAGAAAAAAAGAGAAAGAAAAGGGACATCAAGAAACAAGGAGCGGAGATATAGAGAAAGAGAGAGTGATAGAGAACCCATACAGGAAAAAACCCTGAAACATAGGGTCCCAGTCAAGGACCGCTACACAAGTAATAGACATTATATACTAAGTCACAAATACAGGGAGCACGGGGGTAGTGGGAGCAGAGAACCAGGTCCCTCTGGACCGCAACAGTTAAGTCGGCAACAGTTATATAACGCGGAACACACACAAAAGAAAGAAAAACGTACTGTGTCGTAATAATAAAAAAAAAGGGGGGGGGGGGGGAATAAGGGAAGAGAGGGAGGGGAACAGGGGCAAAAGGGGGGGAGGAGAGATAGGGGAAAGAAAAGGAGACAAGGGAAAATCGGGGTAAGCAAAGCCAGCCCAGCACAATAACATAAAGCTAGGCTTAACATATAACAAACATCAAAGCCCGGTGAGCCATATCAAAACCAATAACAGTTGATTGAAAGAAGTAAGACGGGGACCGTAGTCCCCACCTGTCAACAAAGAACATGTGAGAAGGAGACACATCTCTAGAATAGTGAGAACTATCTTATTGTAATCAAGAGTGTCTACTATGATCAGGGAGGGTCAGTAGTGTCATTGCGATGACGGGTCACCCTTGTCCATTCAGGCAGTGGGGTCCGAGGGAGTCGTGGACCGGAGGAAGAGGCATTCTCGATATCGGGTGATGGCACAGGGAGGAGATCTAGCTTAGCCAACAAGTCCTGACCCTGAGCTAAAGTTTTAACGGAGTGGGTGGAATTGTTCACTGTAATCTGTAGCATAAAAGGAAATCCCCATCTGTACCGTATTTGATGCTGCCGTAGTATCCTAGTCACGGGCTGGAGATCTCGTTGTTTCTGAATAGTAGACTGGGCTAGGTCCTGGAAAACCTGCAGTTGCATATCCCGGAAGTCGATCACTGGGGAGTCTCGAACCGACATTAGGATCCGTTCCTTTGAGCGAAAATAATGTAGACGCACTATGACATCCCTGGGTGGTTGTGAAGGAGCTGGTTTCGCTCGGAGTGCTCTGTGAGCCCTGTCGCAAAGACAATCGCCATCAGAGAGATGAGGCAATACGTGTTGAAAGAAATCCTTCAAAAAGGACGGTAGGGCCGAGCTAAGAATCGATTCCGCTACATTGCGGATACGCAAATTATTGCGACGGGAGCAATTCTCTTGACCTTCTTGTCGTTCTTTGAGATCCTCCATCTCATCATGGAGTCTAGAGAGTTCCGAGTCTAAGCGTTGCTGAGAGCGGCAGAGGTCGTCCGTCTTAGATTCAAGAGCGTCTGTACGGTTGCCAAGGGCCGTAAGATCAGATTTGAAGTCGGCAATAGCTGTGGAGAGTTCTTGCTTAAAGGCAGACTGGACCCCCTCAAGTAAACTTGTCATAACTGCTTGGATCTGTGGGTCTATACCCATCTCTGATGAACAGGGGGAGGAAGGAGAGTCCATGAGCAATGCAGGAGGTGGAGGGCCCTTAGCTTTTGGCCCAAAATAGTTTGTGGGGGCCTGTGAGTTTTTTTTATTTCTTTGCGCCATTGTGGGGGACTAATAGGATAGGCGGGACGTCACAAACGTAAAAAGGAGACACAGACGCTGCTTGGCAGATGTATGTTAAGTAGAAAAGTATGGTGGGCATTTAAGAAAACTGTCGCGGTCCAGGTAGGACAAATTGCAGTATTAGGTCATCATCCTGGGTGATGTGCAAAGGACAGGTATTGCCGTGAAGTATTGCGATCCAGGGGTTTGACTCCCTGCAGGTTGAGGTAAGCGCGGATTATGCTGTGTCAGGGAAGAGAGACAGGAGCTGGTGGCTCAATGACTGTAGTTTCAATGCAGCTGACCCCCGATGTGCGGCACCAAAGCCGGCGGCTACCACACGGCTCCGGAGCTCACTCCTGCGCAGGTCGGGAAGAGCAGGGCTCAGGCAGCAGCAGGAAGATGCCCCTCCAACACCAGACCAGCAGAGAAGGGGTGATGACTGCCTCAACACAGGGCCCTGGAGCAGAGAGGCCCTCTGGAGACACCAACACAAGTAAGAGCCTGGCCGGAGCTGCAGGAGGGGTGGTGGGGGGGTGCGGAGGCCAGCGGGGATCAGGGTATGTTGTTCAGACCCCAGACAGCCGCAGCCCGCGCCTCCCGGAAGTCCGCGACGGGGAGCCTCCGAACTCAAGGTCCCGGTCCCCGGAGGATGTGTAGGCTGCAGGCCGCCGGAGGACCTACACATCCTCCAGTGCGGCACGGAGATAGCGGCTGGCGGGTCGTCAGGGGGATCCCACCAAGGTGCGGAGGGAGCAGGGAGGGCTGCGGCAGGTGGGGAAGGTGTCTTCAGGTCGCCAGGAGCCTCCGTCGGGCCGCACAATGCTCACGGAGCCCGTCTCCGGGCAGTCCCGCAACTTCAGTCCCCGGCCTCCGGGGGTGCAGCAGGCCGCGGTCACAGGGAGCTGTAAAAACGGGGCCCTGCACAGCAGGTATCTTCTCACAGTTGTGGGCAGACCCAAAGGTGGCAGGGAGAGCTTAAGAGCACAGCGGGAGGTAAGCTGATGGTGATGGTCTGCTGTCTCGGGTCAGTGTACAAATTGAGGCCCCGGCTTCTGAGGGATTGGTAGGCCGCAACCCGCACAGATGCAGGGCACATCCGCCGGCTCCGCGAACCACACCATCCGATGCAGGGGGTCTCCAATATGCAGGAGAGTGTACCCCAAATCACCAGGGAGCAGTTTAATGGCAGAAAATGTATTCCCAGGGCAGGAGCTCCAGCTCAGCACATCTACTCGGGTCTGCTGTCAAGCCATGCCCCCAAATATTGTACCTTTCAGCAGGGGAGCCCACTTAATGCCCAACACAAACCCTATTGGTTATAATTTACCTCAGGAAAGGCGGACATCAGATAACACAAGAAACGCTAAACTGCCTCAGTGACATTAACCCACGACAGTGTGTCAGGCAAGTTGAGGACCCTTTGTGTACTTCAGACCCTCCACAGCGCATCTCTGTCAGTTTTATTTGCCTGCCGTCTGCTTGCACCTTGCATGTAATGCTGAACTGTACTGCTAGCACAACCTAGCTATTCTGAGCCACCTGAACTAATATAATCTGCATCTACCAGCTGTGCTTAAAATCTTATGGCTTTGACTGGAAACTGCTTTTACTTGCACCCTCAGCGATCACTGTTGCTGCCTGTACGCTTATAAGACGTCTGCTAGGCTTGTCAGCTCTTGCATACTCCCTTTATTGACTGGACTGTGAGAGGATTTTGCATGCTATACTTTGCTCTCACTGAACTGCTTGCCTTAAAACTTTACAGCTAGCTGCCTCCACTCTGCTTTTATGAACTGTGCTAAATTCTGCTATTGACTTTCAATTATCAGCCTTACCTGCTACCAGTGGACTGTGGATTAAGAAGGGTTCATAATCCTAGTAATTGAATTAACTACTTAGCTGCCCAGGTTTTATTGCTGTACTAGGTACACGACTCAGATACCAATAGTTTATTGTGACAACTGAGGTTATACAGTCACCAAGGGGGGTGCATTATAATAGTGCAAGTTACTAGTATGTTAATGCCTTTGTAAAGGGTATCTTGATCTGTTCAAATATACACTGTGATGTCATTTGATTATTCATAGCAGTATTGTATCTTTTGATGAGCCTCATTTTCTTTATATGTGAATCTGTATTTGCTCTTTAACCAATTAATCTCGCATTGGTGATCAGTTTGTTTCCCGAATAATAAATCTTATGTCTCCATCCTAATGTGTGGTGATTATTGCATTGGGTCTCAGGGGTTGGGGTTCCTTGTCCCTCTGCCTAGGGTTCCAGTAGTGAGATCTGGTCCAAGAGGTGATCCCCAGTGAAGAATCCAGGTACATCCACCGACACCTGCACTTGCACTGGTCTTCACACAGACCATACCTGTTACAACTTGGTGTCCACGAGCAGGATTCAGGATGTCGGAACCAGAGGAACCTCAGACACCCGCATAGACCACAGGCACAAGGAGGCTACCCGCTTTACCTGGCCAGTCACCACCAGCTGCAACATGACAGGCTTCACCAATCACGATGCCTTATTATTTTGGGGCCCATGGCTTTCCATTTACTCGGGAGATACTAAAACAGCTGGCACAACTTCTTTTAAAGAATTTAAAGAAAAATTAAGATCTATGTTCAGGCTGTACCTCCTTAACAAGGAACAAAAAGCGGAGGTCGTCATCGGTCAACTAAAAGGTTGGGAAGTAAGATCCTCTTTGGATGAAGAGCGAAAGACAGCTGACGGCATCTTGAATAAGTTGGCCAGTATCTTCAACTTACAGACAATTGCAGAATTAAAGGGTTATCTGTATGCCTGGAAGCAACAACCACATGAGTCCCTACGAGAGTTCGCACTGGGGCTACAAGAAACCATGCAGGCGATACAGGCCAGAGATCCAAGAGACTGAGGAAGCGGATGAGACCATGATAAACTTGCTTATAGAAGGAGCTAGAAGGGAAGCAACACGAGCCCAGTTGCGTATGTGGAGGCATCAAAACCCTATCTGCACTTCAGAGTTCAACGAGGTGATGATGGATATCTTAGGCCTTAATCAAAACACAGATGTCGAGTATGGAACTGTGTCGGGGCCACTTGGAGTGTACGGAGACTCACAATAAAGTCCGATGGCTGAACCCTATGCCTCCAGAGGAACCGCCATGCAACAGTCACAAGCTGGTCAGGACCAAATGGGGGCGCTCACTAGTGTTGTCCATGAGATGATAAAAGAGTTAAAGGAAATATGTCTGGAACAGGCTGAAGCTAAACGCAAGGGATGGCGCTGAGATCAATGCGGAAAAGGATGACAATGGTGGGATGTGCCACGAGAATCAGGGCGATGCCTCACGGACCAATTTGATGCCCAAGTAAGACCTATATGCAGGTGGTGTAAGCAGAGTGGGCATATTGAGAGACAGTGTCCCAATGATCCTTTAAATGACCCGACCCTGAGGCAAGGGACCGACCCTCGGGAGGAGATGCATCAGTAGGTCCATAAAAGCTGGGGTGGTGGCCTCGATATGTCGGAGAGTGTCCCCATCTAAAGATCAAAGTTAATGGGGTGGAGGTGTCTGCTCTTCTGGACACAGGCTCACAGATGACGATGATCCAGCATGCAGAGTTTCACAGACACTGCGACTAATCTTAGATAGTAAGCCCACCAATAACCTGGTTACACCTATTGGCCAGTAATGGACAGCAAATCAAGTTCCGCGGCTATTGGGAGGCTGACCTTACTATCGGCAAGGCTAACATGAAGCGGCAAGGGTGTCTGGTCACCATTATGTACCATGAATATTTACCTCCAGTCATGTTAGGGATGAATGTGTTAATGAACTGTCCGGATGCATTGGTGGAAGCTCTGAAACTGGAAATGCGGTCTACGGTCCCGATTGAGCGGAAGACTCTACAGCAGACAGTTAGGTTGCTTGAGGGGCAAAAGAGATTCACCAATACAAGGGGAGAGGTTGGAAAGGCGAGAATCACTGATTGCCAACACGTCACCGTGCGACTAAATTCTGAGCTTGTAGTGTGGTGCAAATCCCATATCAGCCCTGGGGGGTGAGATTATGAGGCAATCCTTCAACCCTGTGACTTCGATGGGCAGCAACCGTTCACGGTAGCATGAACGCTGGCTAAAGGGACACATGGGAAAGTACCTGTCCAGGTATTAAACCCACATAGCTATCTGGTCTGATTGTTTCAACACTGGTGGCTAGAGTAATTCTGGTAGACTTTCAAGATGTCCTTGGTGGGGCTCTACCCAAGATTCCAGAGGGGGCGGTGGCTGGACAGACCAGTATGACCACTGGTGAGGCTCCATGGTAGAGTAAAGTACAGATCGGTGGCCCAGATACTTCAGAGAGTCAGCGTGAGGGCATGCTTCAGGTGGTGCGCAAGAATGCAGAAGCCTTTAGTTAGCACCTGTCAGACTTCAGGACAGCTGATGGAGTTCAACACTACATCCCTACTGGAACTAACCCGCCAGTGAAGGAAAGACACAGGCCTCTACCACCAGCCATGTACCAACCGTTGAGAAACATGATACATGAGATGAAAGAAGCCGTGTGATATGTGAAAGCCATAGCCCATGGCCAGCACCATTAGTGATTGTGCAGAAATAAGACGGCAGCATCAGATTCTGTGTCGACTATCAGAAACTGAACACGGGGACGCACAAAGATGCTTATCCACTGCCCCAGGTAGAGGAATCGTTGACAGCGCTAAAGAGAGCTCAGTACTCCTCAACTCTTGACCTGATGAGCGGATACTGGCAGATCCCAATGGCTCCAGAAGATCGGGAAAAGACTGCATTCACGACTCCCATGGGTCTATTCCAGTTTGACTGCATGCCATTTGGGCTTTGCAATGCTCCTGCCACCTTCCAACAAGTTATGGAGCACTGTTTGGGGCACAGGAACTTTGAGATGGTCCTGTTGTATCTTGACAATGTCATCATATTCTCAAAGTCCTATAACGAGCATTTAAAACATCTGGAGGAAGTCTTCATTCAATTGACCAAATGTGATCTAAAGTTAAAGTCGTCCAAGTGCCATCTTCTAAAACCAAGTGTGCAATATCTGGGCCACATAGTTAGCTCTGAAGGGGTGAAGCCTGCTCCTGAGAAGATACAGGTGGTGCGGGACTGGCCGGTACCCCATACAGTGAAAGACGTCCGCAGCTTTCTCGGTGTTGTGGGATATTATCGACGATACCATTTATCCAACATTTCCCCAATGTGGCAGCACAGCTTCATGACTTGCTACGAGGCAAATCAGGTCAAGAGAGGCGGAGTACTGCCCTGGTTGCATGGGCAGAGAAGCAATAAAATGCGGTTGAAGTCGTCACTAATGGAGGCCCACTCCTTGCATATCTAGACTATTAGAAACCTTTTCAGGTTTATACGGATGCCAGCCACCATGGATTGGAAGCTGTACTTTCTCAAATACAAGACGGATGAGAGTTATAGCGTATGCCAGCAGAGGCCTATGGAAGACCGAAAGAAACAGCAAATATTACAGCACCTTTAAACTGGAGCTCATTGCCCTCATCTGGGCCATCACCAAAAAGTAAAAAACAACCACACCCTTCATGACCTTCACAGACAATAATCCATTGGTGCACTTGTCCTCCGCACGTCTTGGAGCACTAGAGTAGAGATGGTTGGCACGTCTTGCCATTTTCAGATATACAGTGTCTTACCAGAGTGGCAAGTCCAATGGAAATGCTGATGCCTTGTCTCGCCTCCCAACCACTGATGTCACAGAAGAGGAAAGCGATTGGTCTGAAGATATTGAGACCCCTGTGTTCAAGCCTCCCAGGAAAATAAAGCCGGTAGTTACTTCCGATCCTGTTACCGCCACTGCAGACCTCACACCTGATGATACTCCATCGGACAATCTTGAGTTCGACTGGAAGAAAGTGCAGAAAACTGGTCCTGTTTTACAAGAATTAATGGACCTAATTTGGAGCAAGAGTCATCTTACCAAGTCCCAGAGAGCAGCTGCTGATCCTGAGCTGATTAAACTGTTGCACCACCGAGACCGAATCAGCCTCCGACAGGGCCTTGTCATCTGCACCAACCTTGATCAAGGCACCCACCACAGCCCATCTCAAGTTGTAGTACCTAGACAGCAAGCTGACATGTTGCTTAATGCCTATTACAGTCAGTCGAGGCACTTCGGAACCCAGAAGACGGAGGCAGTACTCCGACAGAGAGTGTTTTGGGTTGGGATGAGATCTGATATGACAAGTGATGTCGTGACTGCAGAATATGTAATGTAAAGAGATGAGCTGACTCGTCCAAAAGGATTCGATACAGAGTTCCCATCCACTTGAAATTGTTGCATTAAATCATGTGAAACTGGGGTATAGCTCCACTCGGTTCCAGCATGCTCTGACCATCACTGATCTTTACAGAAAATTCTTGGTGGTGGTACCAGCACGTGATTTGACAGCAAAAACAATGGCTGAACTGTTCCTCAAGCATTTCATCCACCCTTACGTCTACCCCGACAAATTCTTACTGACCAAGGCTCTGCGTTCAAGTCCCAGTTGTTTCAAGAACTCTGTTCTCTCTACGGTTGCAAGAAACTGCGGACTATGGCCTATCACCCGCAGGGAAATGGCCTATGTGAGAGAGCCGACCAGATTGTAATCAGAATACTGCGGAGCATCTCGGCAGAGAAACATACCCAGTGGCCTAACCTCCTTCCGGAATTGACCTACCTCTATAATAATACGGTACACTGCTCCACGTGATTCAACCTATTTTACTTAATGTTCGGAAGACAGGGCAAACTCCCAAAGGACTTAGAGCTGACGCCAATGGTGGATGAGCCTGACACCGTGCGGATTGACTGGGTGCAAGAACATTAGTACCAGATAAAATCTGTTCAGCAACTGGTGGAGCAACAGATGGAAACAGTGCATCACCGCCAGGAGAAAAACTGCAATTTGGATGCCCAGCCAACACCTCTCAAGATCGGAGATAAAGTTTGGAAAAGGAAAAATCACCAATCAATCAAACTGGATGCCATGTGGGAAGATGTTCCCTATGTCATTGTACAAGTTATATACTTACCAAATCCAGAGACTCGATGGACATTTGAGTACCGTTCCTCGTGACCAAGTGAAGCTCTTCACCATTGAAGTCCCGACAGTAGAGAAAGATTCACCTCTGAGAGAGGAGCAGGGGACCCCAGAGGGCATTCCATTCCATGACCGCAAAGAGCTCTTACTATTTATAGGTAGCACAACACTGAGCTCAGTCACACCAGTAGCCCCAGGACCTGGGGTAGAGATACCAGTTGAACATGATGATATGCCTTGTAATGTGTCTGATCAGGCCGAAGGGGTGCTTACCCCAATTCCTAAAAGGCCAGAACGCAGTACAAGAGGTACGCTAACTCTAAGGTATTGCGATTAAAATGTTCTGATACATTTTGTTTCCTTAACCGCTGTTTCTGTATATGTATCCATGGAAATGTATATAAAATGTATGTAATTGCCTTGAGTATATTGCTTATGCTCCCTGTTGTTGTGCCACATCCCAGACTGGAGTGTGTAATTGAAAAATTTGGGGCTCAGATCTTTTGCTTCGGCAACGTTGCGTGAGGACACGCATGCTTTTAGCGGGAAAATATGTGATACTCTGAACTGGATCCACCTTAAATTATACTGCAAAGAATGTACTGTATAGTGCAGACAACTGTCGGATTGGGTAAGAGATGACTAAGGTCCCCTAATTTTCCCCTTGCTAAGCTTCAATTACTGCCCATCCTGTTAATGCTGAAGGGGTTAACACCCCCTCCTGCGGCTGCCTAGGATATGTCAGCAGGACCAGTGAATGGACCGGCACTAGAACCCTTGGACTTACTTATAATGGAGGAGCGAGTGAGAAGCTGATGGAGTTTTGATTGGCTGTGGCAGAACGGGAAAAAGAGGAGGCGGGGTTCGCACCAGTGTGTGTGAGTGGAGACACGCTATTGAGACTGCTGTGAGGGGACACGCTGTGGAGAGCGGAGCTGCCACTGAGGAGACTGCTGTGATAGTTGCCAGCCGCTGCAGTGACACCAGCCTGCCCAGTACTGAGAGAATCTGTCGGGAAAGGTCTCAGGTGATAGAGGGGAGTGGGTGAGGCAGCTACCTCTGACGCACAGACACTCCACTAATGCCCTCGGTTAGTATCCCAGAGTCACCCAGCTCTGCATACACAGCTGAATAGGGGTCAGATGAGAGAGAGTGAGAAAGAGAGAGACAGAGAGAGAGAGAAGCTCTTCCTTTTACTTGGCAGACACAGCTATTAAGAGTACTGGACAGTATCAAATATTGTACCTTTCAACAGGGGAGCCCACTTAATGCCCAACACAAACCCTTTTTTTAATATGTGTGTTTTCTCTTTCTTGCTTAATAAAAACATATCAATACAATAATTGCAAAACTGCAAAATTAGAGAAACATAAGGATAGCAGTAGTAATAATGATATAGAGGAATGTAAATTTTAGCATTTGCTCATCGCGTAGCACATAAATCAGCATAGGACGAGGAGGGTCTTAAATCGGTGGATGGGGATCGAGCCCCTCTTTGGAACAGCTATAAGCCAAATAGGGAAGTCATAAGAATATGGAAGTTTAAGGTTAATGCTAAAAGGGGGGTGACCCTCTTGTGAGTATTTCAGTATTATACCAAGTAGTATGTTTAACCACTTTGCGTATACTATCACGAACAGTTAGTGATAGGGTTACAATGTAGGGCAACCATATTGCAAAGAATTTAGAGGAGTTGGATTCTGCACTAAGAGAACATTCAATCCAATCCATTTGGTAAAGATATGTCAATCTAGGGAGCAAAAGAGACATGGGTATAGGAGTTTTATGTATCCACTGAGACAGTATGGTCTTCTTCGTAGCTGCCGCAATTCGCGCTAAAAACAATTTATTGCCTGGAGACAATGAAAAACAATCAGAGTCATATCGATTCCAGAAAGCCCAGGATAAAGTGGCAGTGAAAGGAATATTCAAAGTCACTGTAATGTAATTACAAACCTCTGTCCAGAACAATTGTATTACAGGGCATGACCAGAGGCAGTGGATAATATAGGCATCAAGTGAAGAGCATTTGAAACATTGGGAGTTATCAGAGATTCCCGTGAGAAATCTAAGACGAGGAGTGTGGTATGCCCTATGTAAGATTTTTAAATGCATTTCTGCATAGGATGAAGACACTAAGTGCCTGTTAAGTAATAGGTGCCAGTGTATTACAGTTTGTAGATCAATTCCCGGCAGGGTGTCCGCCCATCTAGCTAAACCAGTAGTTTGGCGTGTCAGATCTATCTTGCGTCTGGTGTATGAATAAATAAAAGACGTGGGATACAGGGAATGAGGAGTCAGGTGCATTTGAGCGTCTAAGGGAAAGGTGTAGTCTGCCGGTCTTATGCGTGGGATCAATCGCGTTGTAAAACTGCGGACTTGGAAATATGGGAAGAGGGGTATATGGAGGTTCGGAAATTTGAGTTTCAATTGGGACAGGGTGAGTATTTCAGTACAGGTGACATTCAATAATTGATACACCAAGCGTAAGCCGTGAGAGTACCAATCTCTGAAAATTGCATCGATCTCCCCGCCTTGAAAATCTGGATTATGTAAGAGTGGTTGGAATAAAGAGCAGGTCAGTGTAAGCCCCAAGCGTTTTCGCAATTGAGTCCATGCTTTGCATTGAGAGAATAGTAGTGGGTTCGTACACAGAGATGTCAATGTAGGGGAGTTAGAAAGATGTAATATGGAAGGCAAGTTACCGCAAGGTAACATAGATTGTTCTAATGACGTGTTAACATAGTTAGTAGAGCCCCCAATCCAGTCAATAGCATATCTATAATTAGCGGCCAAAGAGTAGTCTTCTGGGCATGGTAAGTTTACTCCTCCTAACGTAGTCGGTTGTTTTAATTTAATAAGGGCTATTCGTGGACGCTTATTCTCCCAAATGAAAGAAGTAAGGGATTTGTTAATTGTTTGGATATCACGTTTAGTCAGGAGAAATGGAAGCATTTGGATCGGATATAATAGGCGGGGGAAGGAAATCATTTTGTATAAATGGCATCTACCTAAATATGAAATAGGTAGGCTTTGCCAACGTGCAAAGTCATCTATCATTTTAGAAATAGAGCGTGATAAATTTAACGCGTACAAATCAGCTGTTTTAGATGAGAAACGTAAACCTAAGTAGGTGATATATCCTGTGGCCCATTTGAAAGGAAATTCGGAACCCCAATTTCGTGTAGCCTTAGGACCCAGAGCCAATGCCTCAGTTTTATCAAAGTTGATTAAGAAGCCCGAGATTATGTGGAAATCGTCGAGCATGGTCAACAAGGAGGAAAACGCCTTTACTGGGTCATCAAAATATAGTAAGAGATCATCGGCAAAAGCAGACACTTTCACTGATTGTGAGCCAATTTTGATCCCTTCCCAAGTGACTTCTTGCATGCAGGTGCGTATTAACGGGTCCAGGGCCAAATGAAAACGTAGGGGAGAGAGGGGGCATCCCTGGCGCGTACCCCTATGTAAAGAGAAAGTGTCTGTGTTCAGTCCATTAATAGTGAGGTATGCCTGTGGATCAGTGTAAAGCATACGAAAGACTTTTATGAACTCCTCTCCAAATTGCTGTATATGGAGGATTCTAAATAAGTGTGCCCAAGATACCCGGTCAAACGCTTTGTCAGCGTCACAGCTGACCACTAGCGCCTTGGATGAGGTGATGTCTTCTACACTATGTATTGCCGTGATCAGGGTACGGACATTATGAACTGATGTTCTAGTCCTTACAAACCCAGTTTGGGCAGGATGCAAAATACGTTGCAATATTAATTGGAAACGAGCGGCCATTAAATTGGTAAATAGTTTTAGATCTTGGTTTAGAAGGGATATAGGTCGGTAAGACTGAACATACGTAGGGTCTTTACCTTGTTTTGGAAAAAAACACTATTCTGGCTTCAGTAAAGCCTGAAGGGGGAGGTGTTCCTTGTAATAATGAGTTAAACAATGTCAACAAATAAGGCAGTACATGAAGAGAAAGCATTTTATAGTATTCTGCCCCAAACCCATCTATGCCCAGCGTTTTCCCATTGTGGAGTGATTTGATCAAATTTAGTAATTCTAATTCCGTTACTTGGTCCATCAAAGACGTCTGTTCCTCCTCCGTTAACGTGGGCAAGCCCGCCTTTTCCAAAAACACCATACCCTCAGTGGGGTTATCTAGAGGTGCTCTGTACAAATCTTTATAATATTGTAAGAAGATGTCAGAAATGGCCTGTGTGTCTGTAGTCGGGGGGGCTGAGTCTGTGTGCAAGTGAGTTATGCGAGAAGGGGTTGTAGACGATCTCACTAAGTTAGTCAATAATTTCACTGCCTTGTTACCGCCAACATCGTAGGAAAAGCTAGCTCGTTCAGTGCACAATGCATCATAAATGTGTTTAGCGTCAGTATAAGCCCATCTATTGTCTGGGGAATCAGATAATACCATAGCGTCATATGCTGCCGTCAAAGTTTTGCTCTGATTGTGCAACTGGGCGTTCAAATGCTTGCGTTTTCTGGAAACATATTCCAAGATTTGTCCACGGACTACTGGTTTAGAAGCCGACCAGAACAAATTGATGTCATTCACATGAACTTCATTATCATTTACATAATTAAGGAATGCTTGGGTAAGAAATTGACTGAAATCTGAGGAATGTTCAAAATAAGCAGGGAAACGTCAGTTATAGGACCTAGGCAAAGGGGTGTCTAGGGCAACCGAGATCCAAATTGGTGCGTGATCTGAGAGTGAGATGGGTTCTATTTTAGCGTCCACAATGTGGTGCAAAAGAGAGTCGGTAACTAGCCAAAAATCTAATCTAGAGGAGGAGTGGTGTGGGTGAGAGTAGTAGGTGTATTCTCGAGCGTCTGGGTTGCGAAGTCTCCACGGGTCAGAGAGTCGTAAAGAAGAGGTAAGTAATGTTAGTGAAGGTGGGCTGGCTACCGTAGACGTACCAGGCATTGTTGTCCTGTCTAGATTAATTGACTGCACACAATTAAAGTCCCCACCCATAATAATTTCTCCCTCCACCCAACCCTAAAGTTTTGTGTATATATCAGAAAAGATGGATGTGTTAGGGCCATTAGGGGCATAGATATTGGCCACCGTATATAGTGTATTTAAAATTGTAATTTTCAAAAAGAGATATCTACCCTCTAGATCAGTCAAATTATCCAAAATAGTAACAGGAAGTGATTTATTGAAAATGGTCAGGATGCCTCTGCATTTAGATGTGAAAGAAGCTGTCTTATATTCTCCCACCCACGTATACCTTAGTACATTGGGGTCCGAAATCTTCCAATGAGTTTCCTGTGATAACACTATATCTGGTTTTAGCCATTTTAAATAGGCAAGGACCTTTTTCCACTTAATAGGGGTATTGAGTCCCTCAACATTCCAAGAAACCAATCTAAATCGTGATTGTATTATCGTGGAAGAGTCACGTGTTAGCGGCATTTAGCCAATACCAACCCTAAGCCAATATCTGATTACAGTATGTCGTAATGGTTGATCCCAACCCGTCCCAGCGAGCGGGTCATAACGGATCAAAGATGTAAAACAACAAAGATAAAGAATTAAGTATATTCCTACCATAGTCCGCAAAGAGTGTGTGTGTGTGTAGCAATCAAGTTATAAACCAAGTTGCAAAACAATTTCAACATTTCAAGAACCCATGTGAGTGCCCTTTGTAATATTGTTAGCATCCAAAAAAAAGCATTAACACATAGGAGGAGGACATCCTCAAACAGAGAATCTGAGGGTGCCATAATCCAAAATAGCATAACAAAAGATGAGATAAGGGGGAGAGAAAGTAGCCAAAAGTAAAATAAAAGAGAAGGTAGCAGATAGAAAAGGAAACATAGAGGGAAGGACATAAGATTACAACAAATACAGAGGCATTGCAGAGCAACTGATATTAAGTTCCAGCTGCAACGATAAACTTTCATCACAGTTCTGCAACAGAGGCAAATCAATATACTAAACTGAAAGGTATTATTCATCTGTGTCCCGAACGGACAAGCCATAGGTGACAATAAACCAACTGGAAAAGAACATAAGAGTCAATCAGCGTCATCCATACCAGAAAGCAGCGTTGTGTCCAACGAGTTCACAAAGTTCCTGGCCTCTTGGGGAGTTTCAAAGAGGTAGGATTTACCAGCATGGGTGATTCTCAGCTTAGCCGGATATAGCAATGCAAAGCGGTGACCAAGGTCAAATAGACGTTTACAAATAGGTGAAAACTTGCGTCGTTTTGCAGCAACTAGATAGAAGAAGTCCTGAAATAGTAAGATCTTGGATTCTTGGTACCGAAGATCAGAACATTTCCAATAGGCTTCCATCATACGGACTTTATCGGCGTAGTTTAGAATTCTACTGGACTGACGATCAGGACCAATCCGATGGACACGCTCGACCAGAACGGAACTTGTGTCCGAGACGCAACCCAGTTCTCTTGGCAACCATTGGGAGACCAGTTTCATAAGGTCGGATGTTTTCACAGATTCTGGTAGACCCACAAGAAGTATATTATTTCTTCTATTACGATTTTCCAAATCTTCTAGTTTGTCTTGTAGGGACACCAGTAGCTTATCATGCTCCGTCCGGGATGACCTGGCTGTAGATAGCTCGTCTTCTAGATCAGAAATTCTTTGTTCAGCCTCGGATATACGCTGGTCATGCGCTGTGAGTTGCGTGAGTGACGAGTCCAAAGAGTCCTTCAAAGGCGCCAGCTTTTGATCCAGTAGAGATGAGAGTATATTTGTGATCTCATTTGTGGAGAAGGATTTAGATGATTCCATAGTTGGTGTGGGTTGTCGGTTTCCCCTAGGGCTAGAGCCCTGACTATATGTCGGGAAGACAGGAGCACTGTTAACGGAGCTTTCACGATTTTTGCCTTTAACCGTCAGGGCGCCCCGTGGATTACGTAGTGTTTTAGACATGTATTTGTCCATAATAAGGGACACAGAGAGAATGGGATGGCGGATTACAGAGCTGTGAGGAGAGGCACCTCAGGAGGAGGTTTCCGGTCTAGACCCGCCACTACCAGAGCACTGACAGATGAAATGGGTATAGGTATAGAGACAGAAAGTGCTTGGCGAATAGAACTCTGAGTAACTTGAAATGCAGAGCGGGCGCTGCGGCAAAATAAATTCAGGTATCTCAGCTCTGATACAGTCATCTACAATATTGTGATGCCAGTGGAGCACTCCAGTGGAGTGTAGGGCAATGGTGTGATGTGTCCTATGTCGGCAACACGGGATCACAGTCATGTCAGAAGCAGAAGATTAAAACGCGATCCATCGCGTGTTCCCAATTTCTCCCTGTTCTGTGTGTTCGGCTTGTAGGTCACAGAGGATGTCAGGTGGGGATCAGGAGGTAGGGAATATAGGCAGAAGGGGTAGGTAGGGAGAGAGAAGCTCCATCTGTAAGGTCTGTACCAGAGTCCCAGGGATTACCCCTCCTTGGCCAAGCTTAGCCCCACAGTTCTCCCAATACCTGTACTATGAGCCCCTTCTGCAGGTCAGATGATAGGGGTCATCCAGCAAGGTGCTTTGTATTCTGCTGCACAAGGTGCCGGGCAGCCCCCAGCCGACTCCTAGTCTCCCCAGCTGCTTCTCCGTGTAGTGAGGGTGTTCTGAAGGCGATCCGGGCAGCCAGGCACAGGGTTAGGTGTGCAGTGCCTTCAGTGTATCTCCCCCTGTGGGGAAGCATGGACCCGCGGGCGCCGCGGTCCGAGCTCACGCATGAGGTCTCGATTTCGGCAGCAGCTGCAGACCACAAGCCGCTCGTCAGCTCCGGCTCCCGGGTCACCGATCAGCAGCCCCGGGGGGTAGGCAGGCCACAGGTCTCCGTCCAGCGGGTGCAGGGAGGGCTCAGCGTCGCGGCACGGTGAACTTCCGCCCGGGCTCCACCATCACCCAAGGTCCCGGCTTCCTGTAGGTGGTAGGCCGCAACCCGCACGAGCAGAGAGACTGCTCGCCGGCTCTGCGAACCCACCACACGTTGGGGGTAGGGTTATGTAGAGGGGGGAGAGCGCTACTGGGCTATCCAAAAGTGGCTCCGTTGGCCAAAATAGAAGCCTTAGGCAAGAGCTTCCCCAAAGCACGTCCGTCTCTATCAGCATCCAAGCCACGCCCCCAACACAAACACTTTTGGTTATAATTTACCTAAGGAAAGGCAGGCTTCAGATAGCACAAGAAACTCTAAACTGACTCAGTGACATTAACCCACGACAATGTGTCAGGCAAGTGAGGATCCTTTGTGTACTTCAGATCCTCCACAGCGCATCTCTGTCAGTTTTATTTGCCTGCCGTCTGCTTGCACCTTGCACCTTGCATGTAATGCTGAACTGTACTGCTAGCACAACCTAGCTATTCTGAGCCACCTGAACTAATATTATCTGCATCTACCAGCTATGCTTAAAATCTTATGGCTTTGACTGGAAACTGCTTTTACTTGCACCCTTGATCCCTCTTGCTGCCTGCATGCTTATAACCTTCTGCTAGGCTTGTCAGCTCTTGCGTGCTCCCTTTATTGACTGGACTGTGAGAGGATTTTGCATGCTATACTTCACTTTCACTGAACTGCTTGCCTTAAAACTTTACAGCTGCTGCCGCTACTCTGCTTTTATGAACTGTGCTAAATTCTGCTATTGACTTTCAATTATCAGCCTTACCTGCTACCTTTGGACTGTGGATTATGAAGGGTTCATAATCCTAGTAGTTGAATTAACTATTTAGCTACCCAGGTTTTATTGCTGTACTAGGTACACGACTCAGATACCAATAGTTTATTGTGACAACTGAGGTTATACAGTCACCAAGGACTAATAGTTTATAGTTCAGCGCTCACCCGGTTTGCATTGGTCAATAAATATCAAATATATTGTGACTTAAATACCATGTAAAAAATATATATATATATATATATATATATATACACACGATGACAAAACAATTTAAATGTCTAAAAAGTAATTTATTTATAAAAAGAATAAATTGTGACAATTTAAAAAGGCCTCAGTTAATACCGGTATTATATCCACACATATAACATATAGGACAAGACAAGCATAAAACATAAAAACAATCCCTGTGGGCACACTTGTTTCGCGGTTTACCCCACTGGGAAATAAATTCCTCTGAGTTATGGCAAAGTCTCAGTAAGTTGCACTGATATTTAGAAGGTGCTTATGTCCAGTCTGTGTTCATGCAACACAGTGTATAGATGCAGGGATTTAACAGTAGTGTGATAGGTCAGAAGCTTTCCTACCGTTTATAAAGCACAGTCCTGTAATTTTTACCCTGTTATGATGAGTGATGTAATATACTTGCTGAAAGGTGCAGCGCTGGTGCTGTCTGCCGGCAGACTCCCGTCCCTCTGGCTCCGTTGCTTCTCACTTCCGGGCGCTGTACGGAGCGGGATCGATTCTCTCCGCGATCTACGTGTTTCACCTAGTAAGGCTTCGTCAGGATTGCGGAATGATCGCTGTTTTATAGCGCTTCTATGTTAACAGTTTACTTCCGCCCTCAAATGAAAAGGCGGTGGCATCTTCTTCACTCGTTTCTCTTATAGATTAATTAATCAATTTATAGGACACACAAACAGTACAACACATAAACACATATATAATAGTTATCTGTCGCAAATATCATTATCGTTTATAATCCTTAGGTATCTAGTCACTTCCGCCCTTAGGTTCAATGGTGACTCTGGATTCCTTGCCTTTATTATATATTACAGATTTGTTTATAGTGTTGGTTTTGACATGCATTAAATGTACCAGGTAGGAAAGCTTCTGACCTATCACACTACTGTTAAATCCCTGCATCTATACACTGTGTTGCATGAACACAGACTGGACATCAGCACCTTCTAAATATCAGTGCAACTTACTGAGACTTTGCCATAACTCAGAGGAATTTATTTCCCAGGGGGGTAAACCGCGAAACAAGTGTGCCCACAGGGATTGTTTTTATGTTTTATGTTTGTCTTGTCCTATATGTTATATGTGTGGATATAATACCTGTATTAACTGAGCCCTTTTTAAATTGTCACAATTTATTCTTTTTATAAATAAATTACTTTTTAGACATTTAAATTGTTTTGTCATCGTGTGTATATATATATATATATATATATATGGGGAGGTCTTGCACTCTCACAGTAATAGTGTCAACTGCTGGGGTGCCTATCAGGATCCAGTCACAGAGGGGACTGGGCCCATAGTACAGTACAGGAAATCCCACTTTCGTGGGAAAAGATAGCACTCTCCAGACTAAATATTAAATAAAGTCAAAAGGTAATTTAATGAAAAAAGTAGTCTCACAGTTCATATGAAGTATCAAACGAACTCCGTTAGTGTCCAACGTTTCGGTCCCCAGCGGGGGCCTTTTTCAAGGAAAAGTAACAATCAGCAGTGACAGCAGTTCAACTTCTAATCAGCATTGCAGGGAAACTGGAGACACAGGAAGTGCCTCACCGGCCCCTGTTAAATACCATAACAATTGGCGCTGGACACGCCCCCAAGATGGCCGCCGGGCGGGTGGAACGCACATTTGAACCGCATACTTATCACCTCCCGCTGGGGGTGAGATGCGTCCTGTAAGTGATGGCAACAGTATAATGTTAATGGTGTCAGTGTTGGTGATATTACGCCACTTCAGTAGTAGCGATATCACCATGAATGCGGCTCCGAATACCGGAAGTGGACGGCGTCCGTCACTGAACCGCATGTGGAACGCATCACGTCACTTCCGGTGACGCGATGTGTGTGTAAATCCTCATTAGATGCTGGTTATCTCGGTGCATTATGTTATCCAAAATAGGATAAGGCCGCAATGTGGGGATGTGGGGCTGCGCAATAAACATCAATTTAAGATCAATGCTGCCCAACTTATAAGTGCAGCAGAAAGGGTCATCCTTAAAGAGAATTATTTGTTGGTATAACAAAGGCCGGTGAGATCACTAAAGGGGGACACAAACTAGATGCAGAACAGTGCAGAATATATGTATAGATCAAGTGTACTTTCTAAAAAAGTGTAACCATAAATCTAAATAGCCATGGTGAGTAAACATAAACAAAGTGGGCATATTATACATAGTGCATAGTAATGTATAAAATAACAGTCCGGTAGTATCAAAAGTCTATTTCAAGAAAATAGACAAGGGGTTATTTTCATTCATGCCCCTCGGGGCTATGGTGTCAAGTCTATAAATCCATGCGCTTTCCCTTTTCTTCAAAAGCAAGGCTCGGTCTCCACCCCTAAGTGGTGGCGGTATCCAGTCAATAAGTTTGGATCGTAGGTCGGAGACCTGGTGTTTAGAAATCATAAAGTGTCTAGCTACAGGTAGGGCTGCTGAACCCGTGGCAATAGCTTGGTGGATAGATGTCCTATGGTTTGCCATACGATCCCTAAAGCGTCTTGTGGTCATTCCCACGTAGTACAGCCCACAGGGGCAGGTTAGAATGTAGATCAGGTGGTCCATGGCACAGTGAAGTCTGAATTTGATCGCTATGGGGCGACCTGAGTGTGGATGCGGAAAGTGCGAGCCCGTAAGCATGGCCCTACAGGTTGTGCAGCCAGTGCACCTAAAGCATCCCGGCCGTCTCTCGTGTAACCAAGTAGTACTCGGTGTATCCCCTGCGTTATCCATTGGTCTCAAAAGAAGCTGTTTCAGGTTGGCTGATCTACGGTAGGCCATCATCGGCAATGGACATCTCTTCAATTTGAGGCGTTCATCGGTGCTGAGAATGGGCCAATTTCTTCTTATGCTTCCCTTGAGTTTATTGGAGGTGTTATCATAGGTGGTTGTAAAGACCAATCGCTCCGGTGCTTGGGCGGGCAGTGCAGGTGTCACTGGTGAAACAAACTTATTTCTTGCTTTTGTGAGACATCTAAGGACATTTTTCTTCTCGTATCCCCGGTCTAAGAATCTTGAAGTCATATCTGCCAATTGGGTTTCCATAGTGTTGCTGTCAGAGTTGTTGCGCATAACTCGTAAGAACTGCGAAATTGGGAGATTGTCCTTAAGTGCAGGCGGGTGCTGACTGCTGGGATGGAGCAGAGTGTTCCTATCGGTCGGCTTTCTGTGGAGGCTTGTCTTGATACGTCCCCCATCGAAGGAGATCGAAATATCCAGGAAATTGACATTATGTGGGTCAACCTGGAATGTAAACTTTACCGGGTTCTCCAATCCATTCAGTGTTGATATCATCATCCTGAGAGATTCATCCGTCCCATTCCACAGCAAAAAAATGTCATCTATAAACCTCTTATAGAATATAATATGTTCTCCAAATTGGGGTAATATATGTTGTTGTTCGTATTCAGACATATATATATTAGCGTAAGCCGGCGCTAGGTTTGATCCCATCGCTGTCCCCTTGTGCTGTAAGTAATAGTTGCCTTGATACAGGAAGTGGTTCTTTTTGAGAACAAAGCTTGTCAATTCAAGTAGAAGGTCTATTGGTGGCCCAATTGGAGGTTGTTGTCGCCAGGCATTAGCCAGTGCTTGTAGTCCCTGCTCATGTGGGATAATGGTGTATAAGGAGCATACGTCCATAGTCACCAGGAGAATATCATCCAGTACATCAGGGATGGCACGGAGCTTCTGTAGGAAGTCTGTAGAATCGCGTAAGTAACTATCCCCCTGCTGTACTATGGGCTGAAGAAAACTGTCTACATAGATGGCCAAAGGTTGTAGTAGGGAATTTCTGGCTGAAATGATGGGCCTTCCAGGGGGTTTGACCAGTGTTTTGTGTACTTTTGGAAGGGTGTATATGATTGGGCATACTGGGTATTCGACAGTCAAGAATTCATGGGTGTTCTTGTCAATATGGTGCTCTCTTAGGGCCCTGCATAGTGATTGGTCAACTGATGTCTTTATGTCCTTGATGGGGTTATGGTTCAGACAAGTGTAAGTTGTTTCGTCAGATAGTTGATTCAGAATCTCAGTGTTATAGTCAACCCAGTCTTGTACCACGACAGCACCCCCCTTGTCAGCGGGTCTAATCACTAGGCTGGTGTCTTTTTTCAGGGAATTGAGTGCTCTGCGTTCTGCAGGGGACAAATTATCAAATCGTCTTTTGGGTACAGGAGACAAAGCATCCTGTTCAATCATACGAGTGAACGTCTTGATGCTTGCATTAGAGGAAATTGGGTCAAATGTGGATGGCTTTCGGAACTGGATTTTATCAATACCCATATCTGTGGCAAAATGCTCCCTAAGACGGAGTTTCCGGCCAAACCTGTAGATGTCTACTGCTGTATCAAAATGATTATGGGGAGCTGTGGGTATAAAGGACAGACCCCTGGAGAGAAGTTTAACCGTAGCCTCATCCAGTGTCTTGCTTGAGAGGTTAAAGACTAGGTTTTGGTCTTTTCCCTGCACCTTCGCCAGGTGTCGCCCCTTCCTTGGATGGGGCCTCCGTGGTTTGCCACAGGAGGGAGATCTGGAGTGTTGGTATGTTCTAAAAAAGGCCTCTGTGATGGGCGGTGGTCTGATAGCTCTGTGTCAGAGGCTGAAGCCGAGGAGCCAGTGTCACGAGTATATGCTGGTCTACGCCCCTGTTGTCTTTGTCTAAATGGTCTCTGTTGTCTATTTGATCTTGGGTCACCAAGGAGCCATCTATAGACCGTATGGTTCTGATAGTCGGAGGTAACCGTATTGAGTTTGCTCCGTTTAAAGGCAGTTATCTCTTTTTTATAATTATCAACCTGAGTTTGTAATCGCTCCACTAAGTTAGTCGCTTTGTCATTCTTGATCGTTGGTAGGTGTAAACCATTAAACGCCTCAATCTGGGATTTGATTTTCTTTAACTCTGTACCAACCTCCTCAACGACTAGTAGCACCAGGTCCAGAGAGCATTTATTTAAGACACCGCACCAGCGACTACAGAAGGTGGGGTTATTCCTGCCAAGTGTTGGAATATTGTTGATTCTAAAGCCCCTGGGAATCTGCTTTTTGCGGTAATATTCGGACAGGAATTGGCCGTGCAGGGTCAGATCTATTTCCCTTTTTCTAAGTCTTAGTAATTGGTGATAGAGGTCAGTCGGGGTTTCTGCGGGTAGTGTCTCAAAATCAGACTGATTAAACAGGACTTTATCTGCGTCATCGTCCGTAAGGGAGATCACACCGTGTTCAGCCTGTGCAAGAAGGTTTTCATCGAGAAAGCCTACCTGGCTATGCGCCATGCCAATAGGTATATTGTTCCGACACCGAGTAAATGTGAATAGAGTACTTACCGTACCAGGTATTCCCCAAGGTCTCCCTGTGGGTACTGACCAGGCCCAGCACTGATTAGCTTCCAAGTTCGGATGGTATTTGGGCTTGCCCAGTGCGGTATGACGGTAAATAGAAACACAACCTTAGGACAGATACCTGTGGAGTAAAAAAACCTAATGCACAGTCCTACACGTGTAAATATCCCCAATGAGTGATGAATCGTGTGTCTACAGTGCCTGCTTACATACAAATACGATATGGGGTGGGTGCAAAGAAAAAGCAGTACAGTTACTGGACTGCTTCTAAATATATGGGGAGGTCTTGCACTCTCACAGTAATAGTGTCAACTGCTGGGGTGCCTATCAGGATCCAGTCACAGAGGGGACTGGGCCCATAGTACAGTACAGGAAATCCCACTTTCGTGGGAAAAGATAGCACTCTCCAGACTAAATATTAAATAAAGTCAAAAGGTAATTTAATGAAAAAAGTAGTCTCACAGTTCATATGAAGTATCAAACGAACTCCGTTAGTGTCCAACGTTTCGGTCCCCAGCGGGGGCCTTTTTCAAGGAAACACTTTTTTTAGAAAGTACACTTGATCTATACATATATTCTGCACTGTTCTGCATCTAGTTTGTGTCCCCCTTTAGTGATCTCACCGGCCTTTGTTATACCAACAAATAATTCTCTTTAAGGATGACCCTTTCTGCTGCACTTATAAGTTGGGCAGCATTGATCTTAAATTGATGTTTATTGCGCAGCCCCACATCCCCACATTGCGGCCTTATCCTATTTTGGATAACATAATGCACCGAGATAACCAGCATCTAATGAGGATTTACACACACATCGCGTCACCGGAAGTGACGTGATGCGTTCCACATGCGGTTCAGTGACGGACGCCGTCCACTTCCGGTATTCGGAGCCGCATTCATGGTGATATCGCTACTACTGAAGTGGCGTAATATCACCAACACTGACACCATTAACATTATACTGTTGCCATCACTTACAGGACGCATCTCACCCCCAGCGGGAGGTGATAAGTATGCGGTCCAAATGTGCGTTCCACCCGCCCGGCGGCCATCTTGGGGGCGTGTCCAGCGCCAATTGTTATGGTATTTAACAGGGGCCGGTGAGGCACTTCCTGTGTCTCCAGTTTCCCTGCAATGCTGATTAGAAGTTGAACTGCTGTCACTGCTGATTGTTACTTTTCCTTGAAAAAGGCCCCCGCTGGGGACCGAAACGTTGGACACTAACGGAGTTCGTTTGATACTTCATATGAACTGTGAGACTACTTTTTTCATTAAATTACCTTTTGACTTTATTTAATATTTAGTCTGGAGAGTGCTATCTTTTCCCACGAAAGTGGGATTTCCTGTACTGTACTATGGGCCCAGTCCCCTCTGTGACTGGATCCTGATAGGCACCCCAGCAGTTGACACTATTACTGTGAGAGTGCAAGACCTCCCCATATATTTAGAAGCAGTCCAGTAACTGTACTGCTTTTTCTTTGCACCCACCCCATATCGTATTTGTATGTAAGCAGGCACTGTAGACACACGATTCATCACCCATTGGGGATATTTACACGTGTAGGACTGTGCATTAGGTTTTTTCCTCCACAGGTATCTGTCCTAAGGTTGTGTTTCTATTTACCGTCATACCGCACTGGGCAAGCCCAAATACCATCCGAACTTGGAAGCTAATCAGTGCTGGGCCTGGTCAGTACCCACAGGGAGACCTTGGGGAATACCTGGTACGGTAAGTACTCTATTCACATTTACTCGGTGTCGGAACAATATACCTATTGGCATGGCGCATAGCCAGGTAGGCTTTCTCGATGAAAACCTTCTTGCACAGGCTGAACACGGTGTGATCTCCCTTACGGACGATGACGCAGATAAAGTCCTGTTTAATCAGTCTGATTTTGAGACACTACCCGCAGAAACCCCGACTGACCTCTATCACCAATTACTAAGACTTAGAAAAAGGGAAATAGATCTGACCCTGCACGGCCAATTCCTGTCCGAATATTACCGCAAAAAGCAGATTCCCAGGGGCTTTAGAATCAACAATATTCCAACACTTGGCAGGAATAACCCCACCTTCTGTAGTCGCTGGTGCGGTGTCTTAAATAAATGCTCTCTGGACCTGGTGCTACTAGTCGTTGAGGAGGTTGGTACAGAGTTAAAGAAAATCAAATCCCAGATTGAGGCGTTTAATGGTTTACACCTACCAACGATCAAGAATGACAAAGCGACTAACTTAGTGGAGCGATTACAAACTCAGGTTGATAATTATAAAAAAGAGATAACTGCCTTTAAACGGAGCAAACTCAATACGGTTACCTCCGACTATCAGAACCATACGGTCTATAGATGGCTCCTTGGTGACCCAAGATCAAATAGACAACAGAGACCATTTAGACAAAGACGACAGGGGCGTAGACCAGCATATACTCGTGACACTGGCTCCTCGGCTTCAGCCTCTGACACAGAGCTATCAGACCACCGCCCATCACAGAGGCCTTTTTTAGAACATACCAACACTCCAGATCTCCCTCCTGTGGCAAACCACGGAGGCCCCATCCAAGGAAGGGGCGACACCTGGCGAAGGTGCAGGGAAAAGACCAAAACCTAGTCTTTAACCTCTCAAGCAAGACACTGGATGAGGCTACGGTTAAACTTCTCTCCAGGGGTCTGTCCTTTATACCCACAGCTCCCCATAATCATTTTGATACAGCAGTAGACATCTACAGGTTTGGCCGGAAACTCCGTCTTAGGGAGCATTTTGCCACAGATATGGGTATTGATAAAATCCAGTTCCGAAAGCCATCCACATTTGACCCAATTTCCTCTAATGCAAGCATCAAGACGTTCACTCGTATGATTGAACAGGATGCTTTGTCTCCTGTACCCAAAAGACGATTTGATAATTTGTCCCCTGCAGAACGCAGAGCACTCAATTCCCTGAAAAAAGACACCAGCCTAGTGATTAGACCCGCTGACAAGGGGGGTGCTGTCGTGGTACAAGACTGGGTTGACTATAACACTGAGATTCTGAATCAACTATCTGACGAAACAACTTACACTTGTCTGAACCATAACCCCATCAAGGACATAAAGACATCAGTTGACCAATCACTATGCAGGGCCCTAAGAGAGCACCATATTGACAAGAACACCCATGAATTCTTGACTGTCGAATACCCAGTATGCCCAATCATATACACCCTTCCAAAAGTACACAAAACACTGGTCAAACCCCCTGGAAGGCCCATCATTTCAGCCAGAAATTCCCTACTACAACCTTTGGCCATCTATGTAGACAGTTTTCTTCAGCCCATAGTACAGCAGGGGGATAGTTACTTACTCGATTCTACAGACTTCCTACAGAAGCTCCGTGCCATCCCTGATGTACTGGATGATATTCTCCTGGTGACTATGGACGTATGCTCCTTATACACCATTATCCCACATGAGCAGGGACTACAAGCACTGGCTAATGCCTGGCGACAACAACCTCCAATTGGGCCACCAATAGACCTTCTACTTGAATTGACAAGCTTTGTTCTCAAAAAGAACCACTTCCTGTATCAAGGCAACTATTACTTACAGCACAAGGGGACAGCGATGGGATCAAACCTAGCGCCGGCTTACGCTAATATATATATGTCTGAATACGAACAACAACATATATTACCCCAATTTGGAGAACATATTATATTCTATAAGAGGTTTATAGATGACATTTTTTTGCTGTGGAATGGGACGGATGAATCTCTCAGGATGATGATATCAACACTGAATGGATTGGAGAACCCGGTAAAGTTTACATTCCAGGTTGACCCACATAATGTCAATTTCCTGGATATTTCGATCTCCTTCGATGGGGGACGTATCAAGACAAGCCTCTACAGAAAGCCGACCGATAGGAACACTCTGCTCCATCCCAGCAGTCAGCACCCGCCTGCACTTAAGGACAATCTCCCAATTTCGCAGTTCTTACGAGTTATGCGCAACAACTCTGACAGCAACACTATGGAAACCCAATTGGCAGATATGACTTCAAGATTCTTAGACCGGGGATACGAGAAGAAAAATGTCCTTAGATGTCTCACAAAAGCAAGAAATAAGTTTGTTTCACCAGTGACACCTGCACTGCCCGCCCAAGCACCGGAGCGATTGGTCTTTACAACCACCTATGATAACACCTCCAATAAACTCAAGGGAAGCATAAGAAGAAATTGGCCCATTCTCAGCACCGATGAACGCCTCAAATTGAAGAGATGTCCATTGCCGATGATGGCCTACCGTAGATCAGCCAACCTGAAACAGCTTCTTTTGAGACCAATGGATAACGCAGGGGATACACCGAGTACTACTTGGTTACACGAGAGACGGCCGGGATGCTTTAGGTGCACTGGCTGCACAACCTGTAGGGCCATGCTTACGGGCTCGCACTTTCCGCATCCACACTCAGGTCGCCCCATAGCGATCAAATTCAGACTTCACTGTGCCATGGACCACCTGATCTACATTCTAACCTGCCCCTGTGGGCTGTACTACGTGGGAATGACCACAAGACGCTTTAGGGATCGTATGGCAAACCATAGGACATCTATCCACCAAGCTATTGCCACGGGTTCAGCAGCCCTACCTGTAGCTAGACACTTTATGATTTCTAAACACCAGGTCTCCGACCTACGATCCAAACTTATTGACTGGATACCGCCACCACTTAGGGGTGGAGACCGAGCCTTGCTTTTGAAGAAAAGGGAAAGCGCATGGATTTATAGACTTGACACCATAGCCCCGAGGGGCATGAATGAAAATAACCCCTTGTCTATTTTCTTGAAATAGACTTTTGATACTACCGGACTGTTATTTTATACATTACTATGCACTATGTATAATATGCCCACTTTGTTTATGTTTACTCACCATGGCTATTTAGATTTATGGTTACACTTTTTTAGAAAGTACACTTGATCTATACATATATTCTGCACTGTTCTGCATCTAGTTTGTGTCCCCCTTTAGTGATCTCACCGGCCTTTGTTATACCAACAAATAATTCTCTTTAAGGATGACCCTTTCTGCTGCACTTATAAGTTGGGCAGCATTGATCTTAAATTGATGTTTATTGCGCAGCCCCACATCCCCACATTGCGGCCTTATCCTATTTTGGATAACATAATGCACCGAGATAACCAGCATCTAATGAGGATTTACACACACATCGCGTCACCGGAAGTGACGTGATGCGTTCCACATGCGGTTCAGTGACGGACGCCGTCCACTTCCGGTATTCGGAGCCGCATTCATGGTGATATCGCTACTACTGAAGTGGCGTAATATCACCAACACTGACACCATTAACATTATACTGTTGCCATCACTTACAGGACGCATCTCACCCCCAGCGGGAGGTGATAAGTATGCGGTCCAAATGTGCGTTCCACCCGCCCGGCGGCCATCTTGGGGGCGTGTCCAGCGCCAATTGTTATGGTATTTAACAGGGGCCGGTGAGGCACTTCCTGTGTCTCCAGTTTCCCTGCAATGCTGATTAGAAGTTGAACTGCTGTCACTGCTGATTGTTACTTTTCCTTGAAAAAGGCCCCCGCTGGGGACCGAAACGTTGGACACTAACGGAGTTCGTTTGATACTTCATATGAACTGTGAGACTACTTTTTTCATTAAATTACCTTTTGACTTTATTTAATATTTAGTCTGGAGAGTGCTATCTTTTCCCACGAAAGTGGGATTTCCTGTACTATATATATATATATATATATATATATTTTACATGGTATTTAAGTCACAATATGTGATCCCAGAATTTCCAGTGGTTCCATTATTGTATAGTCTGCCAAAAATCCACAAGGGATTAGATCCTCCACCTGGTAGGCCCATTATTGCGGCCCGTGGGTCTTTGTTTCAACCCACCTCAACTTTACTTGATTCGATTTTACAACCCTTTGTGCAGGCGCATCCAAATTATTTACTGGACACCACAGCACTACTCAATAAATTAATTGACTTAGGTACTGTTCCCGATGATGTATGGTTAATCACAGCAGATGTGTGTAGTTTGTACACTGTTATCCCTCATGCTGAGGGTTTGGATACTGTACAAAAATTTCTGTTGGAATGTAGCTCTTTCGATAGAACACATATTGAAATTATTGTGCAACTGCTGGAACTCATCCTCACTAAAAATTACTTTCTTTTTGACGGAAATTTTTATTTACAAACTAAAGGGTGTGCGATGGGTTCCGCAGTC
Source organism: Pseudophryne corroboree (assembly GCF_028390025.1). Classification (NCBI taxonomy): domain Eukaryota; kingdom Metazoa; phylum Chordata; class Amphibia; order Anura; family Myobatrachidae; genus Pseudophryne; species Pseudophryne corroboree. The sequence goes on from NC_086450.1 coordinate 287,589,248, forward strand.
GCTCCGGCATATGCTAATATTTTCATGTTCGCAGCTGAACATGAGATATTTTTTAAAAATCCGGAGATTGCTACCAACATTGTATTCTTTACTAGATTTATTGATGATCTCATGCTTGTTTGGAGAGGTACAGAGACAAGCTTTAAATCTCTCATGGACCAACATAATGAATCCTCGAGTCCGGTTAAATTCACTTACAAAATGGACCGGCAGGTCATTGATTTCCTTGATGTTAAAATCTCCCTTAAGGAGGGTAGGGTTGCCACCACGGTTTTTTCTAAACCTACTGATCGTAATACCTTCCTACATTGGAAGAGTTGTCACCCTAGGAGTCTGAAATATGGCTTGCCATATTCTCAGATGATCAGAGTGAGAAGGATCAATGACGATGCTGAAACAGCTGCCATTCAAATCGATGACTTAATTTCTATATTTGTAGCCAGGGGGTATAAACAGTCCAAGTTGCTTTCTGATAAGAATAGAGTAATGGCCCTAGATAGAAAGGACCTACTAACTAAGAAAGTTAGGACCACTTGTAATCTTAAATTCCCCTGGGTCAATCAATTTCATTCACGATCAGAAACAGTCAGTCAAATTTCTAAAAAACACTGGCATCTCATTAAAACAGATGAAAATCTAGGTTTGGGTACGACGGATTTAATGCCTTGTTTCTCCAGGCCAAGTAATCTGAAAGATATCTTAGTCAAAACGGATATCACAGGTAGAGGAGCTACACCATCAAGAAATTTCCTGGCAGGTGGCAAACCAGGTTGTTTTAAATGCCCATGTACTACATGCAAGTATTTAATTAGTGGTGACACCTTCTGCCATCCTCATTTGGGAACTAAGATTAAAATCCACCATCGGCTAACCTGTGAGAGTACCCATGTTGTATACCAGATTATATGCCCATGTGGGCTTTCTTATGTGGGTAAAACCATTAGGAAGTTCAAGGAGAGGATGACATTACATCGCTCTGCTATTAGACAGGCACTTAATACTGGTACAAGTGATCAACCAGTAGCCAAACATTTTGCCGCATTAAAACATAGCATAGCGAGTATTAAGTACCGCATGATTGATCACATCCCTCTCTCTATGAGGGGGGGAGACAGAGGGACTGCTTTATTGAGGTGTGAGGCTAGATGGATCTTTAAGCTTGATGTACTGTCCCCTCGAGGGTTAAATGAGAAACTTCCCTTATCATGCTTTAATTAACTATATGCATGCTTTTTTGCACACCCACATTTATACATATACTGAAGCTATGTAACTGTTGTATTAGTGGCTAGAAACGTATAGGTTCTGCTATTTGCATGCTAATTATGTGCTTCATACGGTCTAATTTGATGACTATGGTTTTTAAACTTTATGAAACTGTGAGATTGTTTTATATATAGTTCATTAACTTTGATTAATGTTTTTCCGATATTCATATCTGGAACTAGATAGTATGAAGTTCAATAGCTGCTTTTCTCTTTGTTAATCATTTTCAGCACGGTGATATGTTTATTATTGTTACCATGGTGATGGGTTGCAGAGCGTCCGGGAGGGCGCTCTGCTCTGACGTCATTCAATCGCGCTCAGCTCCGGCGTCCTGGCGGGCGGGAGACGTGCACACAGCGGTGGGGATATAAGGTGAGATTTTTATGTTTGTTTGTATCCTGACGACAATTCTAAATGAAATTGAAACGTTGATTGACTGACACGGAGTCTGGCCGTTTATTTACCAGTATCTTCAACGCTGTGAGTGCCGCTGGGTATTACTATATTTCTTGCTTCTATTTTGGCTGTGAGGGCACCGGGCGCAGTATACATTGTTCAGTGGAGTGCCGGACATTGACTATATTTATATATATATATATATATATATATATTTTACATGGTATTTAAGTCACAATATATTTGATATTTATTGACCAATGCAAACTGGGTGAGCGCTGAACTATACACTATTTGTACATGCTCTCTAATAGTGGGTCTGTGTAGTGCACCCACCAACAGTTCATAGCAGCCACTAGTTTGCAAGGCGGTAGAACGGAATAGCGCAGTTCTTAACAACTCCCTTTTTTATATAGTCACCAAGGACTATTGTGTTAGGTCCTCAGGGGTTGGGGTTCCTTGCCCCTCTGCCTAGGGTTCCAGTAGTGAGATCCGGTCCAGGAGGTGAGCCCCGGTGAAGAATCTAGGTACGTCCACCGACACCTGTACTTGCACTGACCTTCCCACAGATCATACCTGTTACATGGGCATAACATGAGATCAATGAACATCATACAAAAAATAGATTTTTTTTAAAAATCTCAGTGAATTTTAAGCTGCAATACTTTTCATGGCACCTGCCAAATCCTCCACTCAGCACTAATACATGTTATCCCATAATGTCTATCTGCCTGTATGTTTACATTGGTCCCTTACAGAGTAAAGGACTTTTTCTCAAGGTAATGAAGGAGTTGTTTCCTTGAAGAATAGAGCATTTCATAGTTAACTCTTTCCATGATTTCTTAATGTGAATAAAGTTCTAACTGTTCACAATTTTCTGTTTCTGAGGAAAAAGGGGGCATGTGGAAAGAGCTGATAAATATAAACATCATCAGACCCACCTTGCCTAATGTAAGAATAATGAAAAACAGCACTACCACATCAGCAATACACATTTGTACACCAGATACACAGATACACAAACACAACACGGCTATCTCCTATATAATTGCCCAGATCCGTCACTCTGTGACTGTGTGGATAACGCTGGGAGTGGCTAGGAGCTCTCATTGGGCTAGCAGAAGGTCTATCACACCCAGTCCACAGCTGATTGGGCGAGAAATGCCCTCCCACACAGGTTACATCCAATGGGAGGCTCTGCCCTTTGGCTGCTGTGTGTTCCCAGAGCAGTATTAACAATGGGGCTAATGGAGCTGCAGCTCCAGGTCCACACCCCAAAATATGCCCACTGCATCTGCAGCAACATACCCTCCAACAATTTACACATAAAAATTGGGACAAATTTGTAAAGGGGGCGTGACCACGGGTACAGTGACGTGGCCACGCCCCCTTTCCTATAATTTCAATGGAAGTTTGAACAGCTAAAAATCAGTACAGACCATAAAAAAAAGTTACTGTACCTGCCAAAAATACACTAAATAAATAAATAAATAAATAAAAAATACACTTGGAGGGTATGCCACTGCATCTGCAGCAAGTTTCTGTGCTGTAGATAGGGGGAAAAAAAACCTTTTACTGCTGCGTCCTATGGGGGTCATTCTGACCTGATCGCTCACTGCAGTTCATCGTACCGCAGCGGTCAGGTCAGCGGTCAGGTCAGTGCGAGGTGCATGGCTGACAGCCGACGGATGTCATTGCCTTGCGATTGCCTCTGCCTCAGGCAGGCGTGGCCGGACCGTGAGGGGGCGGCCCGCACTGGCTGCGTGATGTCACATGCAACTGCTGCGACCAGGGCAGCGACGAGTAACTCCCGGCCAGCCGCAGGAGCTGCGCTGATTGGGAGTTACTCTTCAAGTACAAAAGCATCGCCGTTGTGCGATGCTTTTGTACTTGTGTGTGTGTGTGTGGGGGGGGGGGGGGCATCCTGACATGCGGGGAGGACTAGCCCTGTGCTGGGCTTCCCCCCACATGTCAGTGTAAGTGATCGTAGCTGTGCTAAATTTAGCACAGCTACGATCAGGTCATAATGACCCCCTATGTCCTGCTGCCAGTCCGCCTGCCCTCTCCGACATCAACAATCCCCACTCCCTAGCCAAGGCGCAGCTGGAACAAAAGCTGCTGTGGCCACCGGCATAGATGTGTATGAAAGCGGCGCAGCGGAAGGCTTTCATAGCCCTCCCTGCGCCGCATACTCTCTGAGCTCCGGAGCCTCTTCTGCGCATGATGTCACAGAAGTGCCTCCCCGCCACAGCCGCGCACAGATCCCCAGAGGCCCTGACTCTGCAACACAGCACTTGGGCTGCAGGCCTGGAAGCCCCGAGATGGATAATGTAACGGATAGAGTGGGTGATATCACGGAGGGTAATGTCTGGACGCTGAATCAATGTAAAAGGTGACAGTGCTGTGTAGTGCAGTGGGTGTGCAGTGTCACTGACTGACTGACGTTTACACTGATTCAGCAAGTCAGTCAGTTCTGCCAGCCAGTCACTATTGATAGCGCTGGTGTCCCAACGCGCCAAATTACAGGGAAGTAGATGCACTAAATAAACTACAGCTCCCAGCAGCCCTTAGCGCCGAAGCATTCCGGCGCTAAGACCTGCTGGTAGCTGTCGTTTATTGAGTGCATCTTCTTCTCCGGGCCCCATCTGCGGCACCCGCATACCCCTCCTCCACCTCCCATGTGGCTCCTGACCCCTCCCCCAAATGCCGCACCTGCCCCTCCCCCACCTGTGGCATCCCCGAACCCATAGTGGCTCCGGACCCCCACCCACGGCACCTGCCCCTCCCCCACCTTGACACCAGCCCCTCCCCCACCCGCGGCACCCCTGCAACCACCCCTCCCCCACCCACGGCACCGCCGGACCAATTCCACCATTCGCGTCTCCCCTGAACCCACCACTCCCCCAACCACAGCACCTACTAGGTGATTCATCAGGCCCTGCTTGCGCTGTTCTCGCCGTTGCAAGGGGCTATGAACCCTTAACCATTGCACGCCCTTTGTACGTGCAATATTAAACCATTCACACAATTATGATTGGAGGTATTACTCCATATAATACAAATATTGCATGCCACAAGGGTATGCAAGTGTTCAGGGGGCATAGCCCCTTACGATGGTGTGAAGAGCGCTCGTAGGGCGCGATGAGTCACTTAGTATATAATAGCCTGTGAGTTATGGTAAGTGCAGATATTAAATGCAGCAATTTATAAAAAAAGGCAAAACCAGGTTGGATGGGAGAGAGAGAAGAAAAGGTACTATGAATGAAACACCATGATCTTGATTTGCATGGATGAAAAGGTGCAAATCCCCATACCAAGTATATACACTGCTCAAAAAAATAAAGGGAACACTTAAACAACACAATGTAACTCCAAGTCAATCACACTTCAGTGAAATCAAACTGTCCACTTAGCAAGCAACACTGATTGACAATCAATTTCACATGCTGTTGTTCAAATGGAATAGACAACAGGTGGAAATTATAGGCAATTAGCAAGACACCCCCAATAAAGGAGTTGTTCTGCAGGTGGTGACCACAGACCACTTCTCAGCTCCTATGCTTTCTGGCTGATGTTTTGGTCACTTTTGAAAGCTGGTGGTGCTTTCACTCTAGTGGTAGCATGAGACGGAGTCTACAACCTACACAAGTGGCTCAGGTAGTGCAGCTCATCCAGGATGGCACATCAATGCGAGCTGTGGCAAGAAGGTTTGCTGTGTCTGTCAGTGTAGTGTCCAGAGCATGGAGACAGGCCAGTACATCAGGAGACGTGGAGGAGGCCGTAGGAGGGCAACAACCCAGCAGCAGGACCGTTACCTCCGCCTTTGTGCAAGGAGGAACAGGAGGAGCACTGCCAGAGCCCTGCAAAATGACCTCCAGCAAGCCACAAATGTGCATGTGTCTACTCAAATGATCAGAAACAGACTCCATGAGGGTGGTATGAGGGCCCGACGTCCACAGGTGGGGGTTGTGCTTACAGCCCAACACCGTGCAGGACGTTTGGCATTTGCCAGAGAACACCAAGATTGGCAAATTCGCCACTGGTACCCTGTGCTCTTCACAGATGAAAGCAGGTTCTCACTGAGACGCCAAGGAGAACGTTCTGCTGCCTGCAACATCCTCCAGCATGACCAGTTTGGCAGTGGGTCAGTAATGGTGTGGGGTGGCATTTCTTTGGGGGGGCCGCACAGCCCTCCATGTGCTCGCCAGAGGTAGCCTGACTGCCATTAGGTACCGAGATGAGATCCTCAGACCCCTTGTGAGACCATATGCTGGTGCGGTTGGCCCTTGGTTCCTCCTAATGCAAGACAATGCTAGACCTCATGTGGCTGTAGTGTGTCAGCAGTTCCTGCAAGGCATTGATGCTATGGACTGGCCCGCCCGTTCCCCAGACCTGAATCCAATTGAGCACATCTGGGACATCATGTCTCGCTCCATCCACCAACGCCACGTTGCACCACAGACTGTCCAGGAGTTGGCGGATGCTTTAGTCCAGGTCTGGGAGGAGATCCCTCAGGAGACCATCCGCTACTTCATCAGAAGCATGCCCAGGCATTGTAGGGAGGTCATACAGGCACGTGGAGGCCACACACACACTACTGAGCCTCATTTTGACTTGTTTTAAGGACATTACATCAAAGTTGGATCAGCCTGTAGTGTGTTTTTCCACTTTAATTTTGAGTGTGACTCCATATCCAGACCTCCATGGGTTAATAAATTTGATTTCCATTGATCATTTTTGTGTGATTTTGTTGTCAGCACAATCAACTATGTAAAGAACAAAGTATTTAATAAGAATATTTCATTCATTCAGATCTAGGATGTGTTATTTTAGTGTTTCCTTTATTGTTTTGAGCAGTGTATATTCATGCATACTGTATATGTAGTCCAACAGGGAGTGATTAATCCATAACTAACATGCTTGTCCTGAGCATTACAGTATCACCAGTGATAATTCTGGGTGTAAAGGAAGAAAGGCGTATGGTAATGTCCCATAAAGGAAAGGTAGCTTCCATGTTGAAGAGCCATTTCTGATATGGAGACTAGAGCTGTGCTGAAAGGTTCAAGTCACAAATTCAGTTTATCGTTTATTTTTTTCCTCGACAGGATGACTGCCTGCTCTGTGCAGGGAACAGCTGGGTAGGTACATGGACGGAAGGGACGTATAATTGCATTGTTCTTTTTATATATCCACTGGAATTATCCTTCTATCAATGGTGGAACCTTCATTGCAGTTTTTTGTTTCCAGTATGACATCGAGCACAAGGTACTGTTTCACTGTACAATATAATCCTTTGGGTATATTTTCTAAAAGTCAGTTTTAGTCGATGTTGGGTTGATTTTTGATCAATTTTGTTTTTTCAAAGTCTAAATCACACATTTACTAACAGACCAGAGGAGGTATATAGGTACTGTATGTTTGTTCATTGTATGTATTATGCCCTGATGAAAATGTTGATGTAATAACATTGAAACATCGGCCACAGAGATGTGTATTGTCGTTTTTCTGCTGAGAGTGCAGCCGAACAACTTGTTGTATTTGGGGAGCTGCTGCGTCTTGCGGAGGGCACTGGCATTTGCACATTGCTTTTCACGCTGGGAAGGAGTGCCGCTGAACCAGTGGCAGAACTAGCGAGCGGTGGGCCCAGGTGCGACAAAATGCTTTGGGCCCCCCCCCCCACATCCCCCCCCCCACATCCCCCTACCCACACACATCCCATCCAAGTCCACCCCCTCACCCCTGGAGAGGATCTGGTGAGCGGGACCTGCTCAGGGCCAGAGAAATGGATACCTAGCAACAGTGCCGTAACTAGACATTTTAGCACTGTGTGCAAGAAACGGCATCGGAGCCCCACCCCTGCATGCAAAACAGGGGCAGTGCGCGCCGTAGGCGCGCGCAAAAATACATAGTGGCGTGGCTTCGTGGGGAAGGGGTGTGGCCACAAAATAATACCAATTCATAAAACGGTACACAGTAGTCTCCATTATTCAAATTACGCCGCACAGTAGCACCACTACACCAGGTAGAGACCCTTTTACACCTTACAGCGGACAGATTCCTCTTTTTACACATTACAGCAGACAGCGTGCCCTTTTTACACATAACGGCAGACAGCGTGTCCTTGTTACACATTACGGCAGACAGCATCCCCTTTTTACACATAACGGCAGACAGCGTCCCCTTTTTACACATTACGGCAGACAGCGTGCCCTTGTTACACATTACGGCAGACAGCGTCCCCATTTTTACACATTACGGCAGGCAGATTCCCCATTTTTACACATTGCGGCAGGCAGATTACCCCATTTTACACATAGCGGCAGGCAGATTACCCCTTTTTACACATAGCGGCAGGCAGTCCCCCATTTTTACACATTGCGGCAGGCAGATTACCCCATTTTACACATAGCAGCAGGCAGATTACCCCTTTTTACACATAGCGGCAGGCAGTCCCCCATTTTTACACATTGCGGCAGGCTGATTCCCCCTTTTTACACATTACGTCAGGCAGTCCCCCCTTTTTACACATTGCGGCAGGCTGATTCCCCCTTTTTACATATTACGTCAGGCAGTCCCCCATTTTTACACATTGCGGCAGGCTGATTCCCCTTTTTACACATAGCGGCAGGCAGTCCCCCATTTTTACACATAGCGGCAGGCAGGCCCAAGAAAGAAAGAAAGAGAAAGAAAGAAAGAAAAAGAGAAAAAGAAAGAAAGAAGAATTATACTTACCCTCTCCGCCGGCTCAGGCTCCTCGGTGCAGCCGCGTCAGACGATTCCCGGGCAGTAGAGGAGGTGAAGGACGGAGGTGAGGAAGTGAGCCGCAGCAGCGCTTTGTTACTGGTGGAGGCGCTGCTGCTGCTGCCCCTCTGCTTCCCTATAGGCTGTTCTCGGAAGACAGCCTATAGTTAAGCAGAGGGGCAGCAGCAGCAGCGCCTCCACCAGTAACAAAGCGCTGCTGCGGCTCCCTCCTTCACCTCCCTCCTCCTCCTTCCTCCGTCAGTGCCGCTGCTCCTCTCCTCTCCTCTACGGGTGGCTGTGCGCTGCGGGCAGCGGTTGCCTGCAGCGCACAGCGGCATGTAATGAGTCAGTTTGACTCATTACATGCTTGGGCCCCTGGACAGAGGCGGGCCCCAGTGCAACGCACTGCTTGCACTGCCGGTAGTTCCGCCTCTGCGCTGAACTGTATTTGTGTCTGCAACAGCTGGTCTGCGGACTATTCGTTACTTGAGTGCACCCTCTGTCTATTCCTTATCTGCATCAGTTTGTATTTGGGTGCTTACAATAGCATCTTTGCACACTTGGGGGTAAATTTACTAAAGTGGGAGATTTTTAGAACTGATGATGTTGCCCATAGCAACCAATCAGATTATATCTATTATCTGCTAGAAGCAGCTAGATAAATGGTAAGTAGAATCTGATTGGTTGCCATGGGCAACATCACCAGTTCTAAAAATCTCCCACCTTAGTAAATTTACCAAATGTATTTGATGTGCACGTGTGTTATATACAAATCAACGTCAGCATTGTGGTTTACAATATCTGCACATTATGTCGACTACTGTGGACACAGATGTCGATGCGTTATTGGCGGGTTTTTAATTAACCCAAGGAGAAACATTCAGCTATTCTGACAATGATGCTGCTAATATTTTGTTTAAAGAGAATTTGTCTGCTGCTGGGGTCAATGTGGATAATGTTAATCTACACAGACAGTTATTAAAACTAAAGAAACGTGAACAAGACTATTATTATCATGGGGTGACGCTGTCCGACTACCATCGGGATGCAAAATACGACGAGGTTTCAGAATTAGGAACATTCCGACAATAGGTAGGCTGAATGACACCCTTTTGTAAAAAATGGATAGCCATCCTTAATTAATGTTTGTATGACCTCATATTGCTGGTGATTGAGGAGGTTACTGAAGAACTAACCATCATTAGATCCCAGACTGAAGCGTCTGAAGTCACCCATAAGCCTACCTTGATGGCAGATACATCATCAAATTGGTATGAAAAAATGTCGACACAGATCAACAAATACAGTAAAGATCTGGTGCAATACAAACGCCACAAACTAGACAAAGGGGGTAATTCAGACCTGATCGCTGTTGTGCGTTTTTGCACAGTGGGCAATCAGGGCCAAACTACGCATGTATATGCACCGCAATGCGCAGGTGCGTCACACGGGTACAAAGCAGATCGCCGCTCAACGATGGGTTTGTGCGACGGATCCGTTCGCACAGGCGATCACAAAGAGATTGACAGGAAGAAGGTGTTTGTGGGTGTCAACTGACCGTTTTCAGGGAGTGTCTGGAAAAACGCAGGTGTGTCCATGTGTTTGCAGGGCGGGTTCCTGACGTCAATTCCGGTCCCGGACAGGCTGATGTGATCGCAGCGGCTGAGTAAGTCCTGGGCTGCGCAGAGACTGCACAAAATCAGTTTGTACAGCTCTACTACACATGTGTTCGCACACTTGCACAGCTAAAATACACTCCCTCTGTAGGTGGTGATTATCTGATCGCAGCAGTGCAAAAATCGCTTGCTAGCGATCAGGTTTGAATTAAGCCCAAAGTCGATCAGGATTATGTCAGGAAACAGGTGTACCCTTGGTTATCGGGCACTACCCCACAGTTTAAAGCTCAAAGGAGATGTTTGACTAACCGTTACAACAGGGCCCCTTTTGACACTGACACATCCACTGATGGTACGGACTCAGCCAGTGAGACGGATATTGGCAATAACTCCTCTGGTCGCCACCTTTTAGGGGTTCGGACAAGAGCCCAAATAGCCAACCCAAGTGGAGGTACATGAGACGGGCGTTCCAGAACCAGAGGTCATGGCGGAGGATGTTCTCCATTACAGAAGAGGAATTAATTCTTAATCTTTCTGATTATATTCTCACTCCCAGCGAAAATAAGATGCTGTCAAGAGGTTTGAACTTTGGTGGTCATTCCGAGTTGATCGCTAGCTGAAAATGTTCGCTGCGCAGCGATGAAGCAAAAAAAACGGCACTTCTGCGTATGAGGCGCAATGCGCATGCGGCGCAATGCGCACGCGTGACGTACTTTCACAACGGCCGATGTAGTTTTACACAAGGTCTAGTGAAGCTTTTCATTCGGACGGCTGGCCGCAGAGTGATTGACATGAAGTGGGCGTTTCTGGGTGTCAACTGACCGTTTTCAGGGAGTGTTCGAAAAAACGCAGGCGTGCCAGGAAAAACGCAGGCGTGGTTGGGAGAACGCAGGGCGTGTTTGTGACGTCAAATCCGGAACTGAACAGTCTGAAGTCATCGCAAGCTAGGAGTAGGTCTGAAACTGCACTATTTTTTTTTTTTAGTCGCTCTGCGATCCTTTCGTTCGCGCTTCTGCTAAGCTAAAATACACTCCCAGACGGAGGCGGCTTAGCGTTGCACGACTGCTAAAAACTGTTAGCGACCGATCAACTCAGAATGACCACCTTTGTTCCCACTCACCGTTTTGATCCATTTGAGTGGAAGACTGAACGTTATAAGTTGGGGAGACAGTTGCACCTCAAAGAATTGTTTTACTCTGCTGACAATTTGGGTAATACTGCTAATCAGCTTCCACCATCACTTAAAAAGCGATCAGTGTTTGATACCATTTCGTCTAATGCTGCTATTAAATCCTTTTGTCGTACTATTGATAAGGAGGTTCAAAATATTTCTGAACCCACTAAGAATCAGTTTAGTAATTTACCTAAGGATGAATGGCAGTCTTTGATGGCACTCATACCCCTTTTCCACCTAGAAGCACGGGTTGCAGCCAGGAGCCTGACACGTGTGCTACCCGGCTACGGCCCGTGCTCAGCCCCCTTTTCCACTGCACTCACCAACGGCATATTGCCGGGTTGGTGATGCTGCTGGTGACGCGGCAGGGGCAGCGCTGGGATATCACATGATCTCCCAGCACCGCCCTTCCATACCCTGTGAATGGGAGCCGTGTTGCATCGACACGGCTTCCGTTTACACTGCACAGCTTACCGAGTTGAACTCGTGTTCAACCCGGTAAGTTACCCGGGTAGGATTCCCGGATCACTTGATCTGGGTTTTTGCAGAGGCACCCTTATCCACTTGCAAAAAACATGTTTTTTGAGCTAGTGGAAAAGGGGTATCAGTAAGTATGACGGTGTGGTGATCAAACCGGCTGATAAAGGCGGTGCTATAGTCGTGCAGAATACGTCAGACTATGTGCTCGAGCTGGATCATCAGTTGAGTGATTTAATTACATATTGCACCCTCCGGTCTGATCCCATGTCATCATACAAGAAAGAATTGGATTCTATTCTGCGTAAAGCAGTGGATGATGGTGATATTTCTATTGATACTTGTGAAGCATTGGTAGTTACAAATCCAGTGACACCATTGTTATATTCCATTCCTAAGGTCCATAAGGACTGACGGGCCCTGCCAGCATGCCCAATTATCTCCGCCAGGGGATCATTGTTCCAGAAAATATCAATGTATTTAGATTTTTTTTTCCAACCTTGTATTCAAACCTGTGATTATTTTTTAAAAGATACCACCACATTATTGAATATTCAATAATGTGGTGGTATCTTTTAAAAAATAATCACAGGTTTGAATACAAGGTTGGAGAAAAAACCTGTAGGTTGGCAGCCATTTCTGTTGTTCCATCAGGTTTTTTAATAGCAACCATTGATGTTAAGAGCCTCTACACTTTCATTCCCCATGCAGAGGGCTTGATTGCCGTTTGGTCTGTAATTGAGAATAACCTTCTGTATAAGGGTCCCAGGATAGAGTTGTTTATCCAGTTATTACGGCTTACGTTATAACACAACAATTTTTTTGTTTAGTAACGCCTATTACCTGCAGCTACAAGGCTGCACTATGGGTAGTAATGTGGCCCCATCTTTTGCCAACTGTTACATGTTTAGAGTGGAGGAGGAGCTGTTGTTTTCCAAGGTCGAGGTGAAATCTAATGTGTTATTATATCTTAGATACATAGACGACTTACTGTTGTTGTGGACAGGCTCCAGAGTCACTTGAGTGCCTCATAGATGATTACAACTGTACTTACTCACCTGTCAAGTTTACTTATTTGATTGATGAACAGAGTATTAACTTCCTTGATGTTAACATTAGCATAGAGGATATCAAAACCAATCTATTTTGTAAACCCACTGACTGTAACAACATCATGTTGGCTACTAGTCATCATCCTGAACCTTTAAAGAGGGGCATCCCGTTCTCCCAAATGTTGCAAGTCCATAGAATAGTAAGTGATGAGATGCAAGTAGAAAATGCTCTTCATGACATGGTGAATAAGTTTAAAAATAGAGGCTACTGCCCTAGGGAATTGGAACGCACTAAAATAAGGGTATTAAATACCCCAAGATCCGAAACTTTACGCACTTCTGTGAGAAACAGTGGCTCTAGGTTTGTCTGGGTTAATAAGTACAATACTGCTAGTTCCAGCATTAGCAAAATCACAAAATCTTTCTGGCCTGTCATTCAATCTGACCCTGCCCTTACGAGCCTATCAGCTACTCGACTAATGCCAGCGTATAAACGGGGTAAGAGCATCCATGATTATGTAGTCAAATCTGACATACAATTCCCAATTACACCTGGTACACAGAGCAGGTCATGCCTTAACCAACAACGTAAGGGTTGCTTTAAGCGCCTGGGTTGCACGACGTGCAGCCATATGATCGCAGGCGATACCTTTTGCCACCCGTACATGGGGGGTAATTCCAAGTTGATCGCAGCAGGAAATTTTTTAGCAGTTGGGCAAAACCATGTGCACTGCAGGGGAGGCAGATATAACATGTGAAGAGAGAGAGAGATTTGGTTGTGGTGAGTTAAATCTGCAATCTAAATTGCAGTGTAAAAATAAAGCAGCCAGTATTTACCCTGCACAGAAACAAAATAACCCACCCAAATCTAACTCTCTCTGCAAATGTTATATCTGCCCCACCTGCAGTGCACATGGTTTTGCCCAACTGCTAAAAAATTTCCTGCTGCGATCAACTTGGAATTACCCCCATGGGGAGGAGATGTAAGATTCGACTTCAGGTAACCTGCAGTACTAAATTTGTCATATATCTCCTTAGTTGCCCCTGTGGCCTATATTATGTGGGCAAAACTGAGTGTACTTTCAAAGAACACATGGCAAATCATCGTTCTTCTATTAGGGCAGCATTACAGTCAGGAAAGAGTGGTTTATTGGTACCCAGACACTTTGTTGAAGCACGCCATTCGTTGGCGACCTTACGCCACTGAAAAATCAATCACATACCCCCGTTGAAACGTGGCAGTGATTGGGGTCTCTGCTTGTTATAAGCGGAGTCTAAGTGGATCTTCCTTCTCGACACATTATCCCAGAGGGGATTGAATGAACAACTGGGATTAACATGTTTTTTATAATGCTGATATAATTACATTTTGTGTCTTAATATTAGTGCGTTGTCATATTATAGGGTGCGTTACTGTAGTGCACTTTTTATGAGGTATTTTGATGTATTCATTAATATGCCAGATGCGGGTAGATTATCATGGCTCTGATTGCTACTATTATTATCTTTGGTTTAGATATTCTGTTACAATTTCCTGTAACAGTTTAAACACAGTTATCAGGTAAAATGGGTTTACATTACCCATGTTTAAGTCCATGACATGTTCAGGGTGGGCTGCAACTTGCGGCTTATAATAATCATTTGTTACCATCATCGATTTTGCTATGGTGGCTGTTAGATGTGTCAATAATAGATGTGATGATTACTTATGTTTTTCTAATGCAAATTACTGTATCATCATGTTGTGCTTCTTGTATTTTTATATGTATTTTGTTTGTTTCCAGCACTTATTCACTTTGTACAATTTTGGTGCTCCGGCCCCTCCATACTGCTGGTGTATGGGTGCACTATGAAGGCGTCATTTGAAGGAGCGTGGCGCGTGGACGGCATGCGTTATGGATGGACCAGAGGAGGTATATAGGTATGTTTGTTCATTGTATGTGTTATGCCCTGATGAAAATCTTGATGTTATAACATTGAAACGTCGGCCACAGAGCTGTGTATTGTTGTTTCTCTGCTGAGAGAGAGTGCCGCTGAACAACTTGTTTTATATATATATATATATATATATATCAAAACACAATTATACCCAATTACTGTGCTGGTGTGGCAGCCCTCTAATTCGATCCTCCTGTTAGTGAGGACCATACAAAACAACACCTCCAGCAAATTGAATCAGAGGGCGCTCTCAATCACTTTAACTGGTTACCAACTAAAAATTGACCAAATGATTATGGCTTTACACAATTTATTAAAAGCAAAGTATTGCCCAATCTAGACAGAGGTAACCCTTTTTCACAATTGCAGATCACAATATATGTCAAATGTACAAAAGTGTAGGGTTTCTTTTCTCTCTGTCTTCAACCCTGACGCGTTTCGTCCTTCGTGGACTTCTTCAGAGGGATGGTCAACACAGCTGGTAAAACATACATATTATAATGTATAAACAAAAATATACATATTACAATTTACAAACAATAACAATTAAAATACATACATTTACACTTATTAGAAAATTGTTAAACTAAAATACTAGATATTCAAAAGATCGAGCAGGAGATGAGGATGTTCCATACTAGCTGGTCAGAGAACATATGCAGGAGAGTGACATATTGTGTAACTTCACTATACATGCAGTGTGTTATTTTACTACACCGTTCCATAGGGATAAGATGATAATAACAAATTACATGAAGATGAAAGATTCCATAAAGTACATACCAAATGGTCAGTCCATGAAGCAACCATATATGAATTCAATGGGTTGAAACACTCTAATGCTCAAAAATGTTGAACACTTTCTACAAAACAATATGTTATAACTATGTTACATTCCCTTCTAATAGAAAAAGTACCATTATGCACTCAGCATATATATTACTTACAGACTAAATTAGCAAAGGACCTCTTTCCAAAAAACATGCTGGTCCAAATGGTCAATGGGTAAATATCCTATACATAGAGAGAGAAATTCTTTTTAAATAAAAAAAAAAACTTTATGTCTAAATATAATTGGAAACACTCAATAATTTTAGCAAGACTAATTTGCAAAGTCATTATACATACCCACTTTGGGTGAGCCTCAAAATAATGATGTGTGAGAGAAATAGGCCACCTGAAAATCATTAATTGATATAATCTATTAGGATGGATTTTTTTTCTCCCCTTTTCCTCCTTTTCCCCTTCTATCCTATTACTAAATGATTATAATTAAATAAACTACTATTAATTAGATTCTCATAATAAAAATAAATATAAATTGAAAAAAGGGGACCAAGTCCTATACTTACAGATACAGCAGTAGTTCCTATGTGCTCTCCCAAGTGCAACTGACTGACTGTGTGAATGGTGGAGCATTATATACCACTAACCACTCCCACTGAAGAATGATGGCCAATCAAATATTTTTTTTTTTAATTAACAATCTGCTAGCTCAATTGGAGACAACACAGGAACATAGTGTTATGCACACCAGTGCCTGCAGGAATGTACTGGTGTCTGAACAGAGAGGGATGCAAAACAAATGAACTCACAGACAGACTGGGAAATATGACATAACGTACACAGAAGGTGATAGGGTAACAAAACCAACACAGAGTGAACAGAGAAGCCCAGAGGCTAAGAAACTGGGTGTCTCCCTAGTATTAGAAATGCTCAGATGGAAAAAGCAAGATGTTGTGTTTTAATACGTAGAGAACCCGAAATGCTGTTGCTAAGGGCAACAGCAAAACCCTAAAGGGTTACCAACGGGTGTGGCAGTAAACTCCTTGGTCAGAGATGGAATAATAGACACAAGGAGAGTCTCCACAATCCTAATTCTCACTTGCAGGGCCCAGGTACAGCTTACTGCCACTAAACTGACACATGGACACCCTGCACAGTGAGAGAGGATTAAGCAGGCAGGTCTGAAAGTACAGCCACAAACCTGCTGGGTTCACAGAATATCAAAAGAACCTCAGCAGGCTAAACGACTGACTCCAGTCTTACTGCTAGGTCTGGATTGGCAGAGTGTAGTACCAAATCCCCAGGCCTATTTGCAGTAAGCAACAACAAATACAAAGCTACACAGTACTGGCTAACTTTCAGGAACTGACTAACCAACAAAGATTCAGCAGCATCTGCTTAACCTGAGAAGAGACCTTATAAAGCAGGTGCTGTCCACGCCCCCCTCAGACCTCACAGACTGTGAGCACAAAAACCAGCACCGGATCCCCTGCCTGTAACCACTGCACAGCAAAAGACCCGAACCGGAGTATCAGCTGCGCTCAGGTTACTCCGCTAGCACTTGTCTCCCGGTTGCCATGACGACGTGGCAGCACAGGGCAGGAGACCCTAACAGTACCCCCCCTCTGACGAGGGGTCAAAGAACCCCTACCACCGGGTTTATCGGGGAACTGCGAGAAGAAAGAGCGTATCAGTCTGGGGGCATGAAGATCACAACTGCGCACCCACGACCGCTCCTCCGGGCCATACCCCCTCCAGTGCACCAAAAATGACAGCCGACCCCGAACCATCTTGGAGTCAAGAATCCTTTCAACAACAAACTCCCTCTGGCCACGTATCAGAAGAGGGGAAGGTCTTCCTCTGGAAGAAGGATTACTAATCGCCCGTTTTAAAAGGGAACAATGAAATGTTTTATTGATACCCAAAGAACGGGGCAGATCTAACTGAAATGCCACCGGATTGATAACCCTGGTGATCTTATAAGGGCCGATGAACCGGGGGCCTAACTTATGAGATGGCTGTCTCAACTTCAAATTCTTGGTAGACAACCAGACGAAGTCTCCTAATTTGAAGCTGCAGGGTCTTTTCCGCTTATCAAAAACCCTTTTGGTCACTAATGACACATACACAAGGGCTTTCTTCACTTTCCTCCAAATACCTCTAAGGACCGAAACGACAGAGGAACCACCAGGCGTGGAGTCCAGGGGGTCAAAAGAATTGGCCTTAGGATGATGCCCATACACACACAGGAAGGGAGAGATCCCTGTAGCAGAGTGAGCCGCGTTGTTATAGGCAAACTCCGCCATTGACAGATGAGCAACCCAGTCAGTCTGACACTTGGAGACATAACACCTGAGGAACTGCTCCAAGGACTGGTTCACCCTTTCAGTCTGCCCATTAGACTGCGGATGGTAGCCTGACGACAAGCTGACAGAAATCTGGAGATCGGAACAAAATGCCCTCCAGAATTTGGCCACAAACTGGGATCCGCGGTCAGAGACCACATCAAGTGGCAACCCGTGGAGACGCACAACATGCAGCATAAATAATTCAGACAGGCGTCTGGCCGATGGCAGCCCAACCAGTGGAACGAAGTGCGCCATCTTCGAAAACCTGTCAACGACAACCCAGATGGCTGTCATCCCCGAGGATTTGGGCAAGTCCACAACAAAATCCATTGAAATGTGGGTCCATGGCTTAGATGGAATAGAGAGTGGATGTAATGGGCCAACAGGAACCCCTCTAGGAGTCTTATTTCGGGCACAGATGTCACATGCCCGAACCCACTGATCCACATCCTTAGCCACCGAGGGCCACCACACCGCCCTAGATAGCAACTCCCGAGTTCTGGCAATACCCGGGTGACCTGCCGACTTCTTGGCATGGAATTCCAGGAACACTCGCTGTCTTAACCTAGGAGGCACAAACAAAAGACCTACCGGAAGGTCTGGAGGAGCCTGCTCCTGTGCTCTAAGGACTAATGACAAGAGGTCCTGGGTAATGCCCACTTTAATACATGATGGGGACACAATGGGCAACGGCTCCTCGGTGGTCTCCTGGATTGGAGCAAAACTCTGCGAGAGCGCATCAACCTTGATGTTTTTTGACCCAGGGCGATATGTTATCAAAAAATTAAAGCGAGCAAAAAACAAAGCCCATCGTGCCTGCCTGGCATTGAGATGCTTCGCTGACTCTAAATATGCCAAATTCTTATGGTCGGTGAGAATTGAGACCACAAACTTAGCCCCCTCAAGCCAGTGTCTCCACTCCTCGAGTGCATCCTTAATAGCCAACAATTCCCGGTTACCCACGTCATAATTCATCTCGGCAGGCGAAAATTTACGGGAAAAGTAAGCACAGGGATGAAGGCGATTATCAGACACTCCCATCTGAGAGAGCACTGCCCCAATACCCATCTCAGAGGCATCCACCTCCACCACAAAAGGACGCTCTGGATCTGGGTGTCGCAGCACCTTGGCCGAGACAAATGCCCTTTTGAGACGGGCAAAAGCCGCTTTGGCCTCACGAGACCAGTGAGCAACATCCGCCCCTTTCTTAGTGAGTGCCACCAAGGGCGCCACTATAGACGAAAATCCAGCGATAAATCGTCTATAAAAATTTGCAAAGCCCAGGAAACGCTGAAGAGCCTTCAAACTAGTGGGCTGCACCCAATCCAGGACTGCCTGTACCTTGGAACCCTCCATTTGGAAACCTTCTGGGGAGATAATATATCCTAGAAATGCGATTTGCTGAACTTCAAATTCGCACTTCTCCAGCTTCGCCCCAAGCCGGTGGTCTCTGAGTTTCTGGAGGACTAAGCGTACATGCTTCCGATGTTCCTCCAGGGAATGGGAGAAGATTAGGATGTCATCTAAGTATACAACTAAGAATCTATCCAAATATTCCCTGAGCACATCGTTCATGAAATCCTGGAAGACTGCCGGGGCATTACAGAGCCCAAAAGGCATCACCAAATATTCATAATGCCCTGAGTGGGTATTAAAGGCAGTCTTCCATTCATCCCCCTCTCTTATTCGGATTAGATTGTACGCACCGCGTAGGTCAATCTTAGAAAAAATGGTGGCAGTACGAAGCTGGTCAAACAAGACCGAAATGAGAGGCAGTGGGTATGAGTTTTTAATCGTGATACGGTTCAATTCCCTGAAGTCGATGCAGGGTCGCAATGAACCGTCCTTTTTACCCACGAAGAAGAACCCCGACCCAACTGGAGACTGTGAAGGTCTGATAAATCCTTTAGCCAAGTTCTCCTGAATGTACTCTGCCATAGCCTGAGTCTCAGGACGTGACAGGGAGTACAACCTGCTCTTGGGAAGCTTAGCATTAGGCAACAAATCAATGGCACAGTCATAGGGGCGATGGGGAGGTAGTACCTCTGCAACTTTTTTGGAGAACACGTCCGCAAAATCTGCATAACACCCTGGCAATCCTGGCAAACTTAGCTGCGAGAGCCTGACTGGAAGGCTCAAGCAACTCCTGAAACAATCAGTACCCCAACTAAGAATCTCCCCAGAGACCCAGTCAAATTGAGGATTGTGGGCCCTTAACCAGGGTAACCCCAACACCAATGGGGCAAAAGTACAGACAGTCACATAAAAGGACAATTTTTCAGAGTGTGTGGCTCCAATAAACAAAGAAATCTGGCTAGTGCAAGAGGTAATTTTACCCTGGGATAATGGTTCCCCGTTTAACCCACAAATCTCAATTTCCGACGCCAAGGGTACTAAGGAAACAGAGTGTTTCAGGGCGAATTGGCGGTCCATAAAAACCCCGTCGGCCCCACTGTCCACAAAGGCCCCAGTCTTGACAGTTTGACCGAGGATCTTCAAGGTCACCGGAATGATAAAAGTCTTCTTGGGAAATTCTGACTTCTGGCCTGACAGGATATTTCCCATCACCCTCAGGCCCTGAAGTTTTCCGGCTTTTCTGGGCATGATACTACCACATGACCCTTATTCCCACAGTACAAACACAACCCCTGCTGTCTCCTCCGCGTCTTCTCACACGAGGAGAGGCGGGTAGCCCCAATCTGCATAGGCTCCTCGGAAAATTCCTCAGAGTCTGAGGTTCCCTTGGGAAAGAAGGAAACCTCGGTCTCCCTTTCAAGCCTACGCTCTCTCAGCCGTCTATCCACCCGGATGGATAACTGCATGAGCTGATCCAAGCTATCAGGCAAGGGATATTGTACCAGTTGGTCTTTTATCTGGTTAGAAAGACCTCTTCGGTACTGGTGTCTCAGGGCTGGGTCATTCCACTGGGTATCATGGGCCAACCTCCGAAGCTCCGTACAGTAAACCTCAACTGGCCTTCGCCCTTGCTTAAGGATCGAAATCTGAGCCTCGGCTGAGGCCGTCTTGTCAGGGTCATCATACAACATGCCCAGTGCCGTAAAAAAAGCATCAACACTTTTAAGCGACGGACAGTCAGGCTGCAACCCATATGCCCAGACCTGTGGGTCTCCTTGTAGCAAGGAAATCACTATGCCCACCCGCTGAATCTCTGACCCAGAAGACTGAGGCCTAAGCTGGAAATATAACTTGCAGCTCTCCTTGAAACAAAAGA
Source organism: Pseudophryne corroboree (assembly GCF_028390025.1). Classification (NCBI taxonomy): domain Eukaryota; kingdom Metazoa; phylum Chordata; class Amphibia; order Anura; family Myobatrachidae; genus Pseudophryne; species Pseudophryne corroboree. Next base: position 287,610,274 of record NC_086450.1, read on the forward strand.
ACTGCGAGCGATCTCCAGAAAAACGATCCGGAAGATTTACTTTCGGCTCCTTAACCCCTGAAGGTGCTGCTGCTGCGGGAGCTCCGCCAGCGGGCTGGGAGGTGTGCATTTTAATGGACAAATCATTAAATTGACGAGTCAGGACCTGCACCTGATCGACCACCTGTTGCAACGTATTTTGAGGGGTATGCTCCATATTCCCACAAAATTTCAACAGGAGTATTGGGCTGCTGAATATGTTATGCACACCAGTGCCTGCAGGAATGTACTGGTGTCTGAACAGAGAGGAATGCAAAACAAATGAACTCACAGACAGACTGGGAAATATGACATAACGTACACAGAAGGTGATAGGGTAACAAAACCAACACAGAGTGAACAGAGAAGCCCAGAGGCTAAGAAACTGGGTGTCTCCCTAGTATTAGAAATGCTCAGATGGAAAAAGCAAGATGTTGTGTTTTAATACGTAGAGAACCCGAAATGCTGTTGCTAAGGGCAACAGCAAAACCCTAAAGGGTTACCAACGGGTGTGGCAGTAAACTCCTTGGTCAGAGATGGAATAATAGACACAAGGAGAGTCTCCACAATCCTAATTCTCACTTGCAGGGCCCAGGTACAGCTTACTGCCACTAAACTGACACATGGACACCCTGCACAGTGAGAGAGGATTAAGCAGGCAGGTCTGAAAGTACAGCCACAAACCTGCTGGGTTCACAGAATATCAAAAGAACCTCAGCAGGCTAAACGACTGACTCCAGTCTTACTGCTAGGTCTGGATTGGCAGAGTGTAGTACCAAATCACCAGGCCTATTTGCAGTAAGCAACAACAAATACAAAGCTACACAGTACTGGCTAACTTTCAGGAACTGACTAACCAACAAAGATTCAGCAGCATCTGCTTAACCTGAGAAGAGACCTTATAAAGCAGGTGCTGTCCACGCCCCCCTCAGACCTCACAGACTGTGAGCACAAAAACCAGCACCGGATCCCCTGCCTGTAACCACTGCACAGCAAAAGACCCGAACCGGAGTATCAGCTGCGCTCAGGTTACTCCGCTAGCACTTGTCTCCCGGTTGCCATGACGACGTGGCAGCACAGGGCAGGAGACCCTAACACATAGGAAGAAGTAAATATTATATACTATCTAGTGAAGTGATAATTATGTGAATACGTGAGTGTTAAACCTAATTTAAGAAATATATAAAATTGACCGGAAGTGGCATCACTCACGCCCTTCATGGAGATATAAAGTGTTAAGGTGAAATAAATCACAATTTAGTATATTAAATATTGGATTTAAAAACCCTATGAATCACTATTGCACTGTGAGTAATAAGGGCGCCGGTATCACTAATACAAAGATAGAAAGACGAACACCGCGTTTATGCGTTCCACCAAATGAACCGGTGGAACGCATATTACCCACTTCCGGCGAAAGTAGCACTCGCGCTACTGGCCGGCGGTGGACCGCAAACGTGAGCAGCGGGACACAGCCCAATCCGTGGCCGCTGCTGACATACACAGCGCCCACACATAGGGCACAGAGGGACAGCGGATGCCACTGGCACATAAGTGATTAATACAATATGAACTGATACCAGGCGCTCCTATTTAACTTCCGGAAGTGACGTTTGCGCTCCACCAACCCGACGGTGGAACGCAAATAGGAAATTAACATATTGTCATCTCTATATAATAATTATGACATAACTAAATTGAGAAAATACACTTGGTGTTTATTAAAGTGAATATAATAGTGTCTGTTAAGGTAAATTATTAATATTAATATTTAAATGGATCCTAGCTATTTAATATCAAATAAAGTGGAAAACATTAAATCCCTTAATTAAAAAGTTAAAAGATGTGGCTCATTATACTTCTATTTAAACTACTATCTTAATTTATAACGAGGGTTTCCCTTGAGAGTAGTTAATTCCATATGAAAATATGCTACTTAATATTTAAAAATGGGCTAACATACCATCCTGGGTATATCACCATAATAATGTGAATATAAAAGTGTCTGTTAATCCCTAATACCTCTTGGCAACTATAATGAATTGGATAATATATATCCAGATAGTAATTAAATAGCCTTTGCATATATCCAATAACTATCTGCAAGTTACAATTTATAGAGAAAAGTGCTCAACAAATAGAGTCAAGTCTATTCCCCTGTGGAGTGTCCATATAAGAGTCCATAAAGGTACTGTTCCTGTACATTATTTCAATTCCACAAGTCTTATGAAAGCCCAGTATAACTTCTTTATCAAAAACAAAAAGCCTGACCAATTAGTAATGCAATTTACTAAGAACCAAAAGTTAAATCAATAACACATATACCCGAAACAGAGTTTATAAGGGTACATCTATACTATATTTAAAGAAATGATACAATATCGAGTCCCTCATTCAACCCTCGAGGTGACATTGTGTTCAGAGAATATATCCAAAAGGTTTCACGACGAGACAGTGTTAGGTCTATATTGCCTCCTCTATTATGAGGCTTAATTAATTCCAAAATGGTAAAGCTGAAATTTTTCACATCTGAGTTATGCACTTCTTTAAAGTGTCTCGGAAGGTTATGTGAGACTACTTTGTTCTTTTTTTTTTTTTCCAAAATATTTTTATTGAGGTCAAAAAGGCATGTTGAATCATAACAGATGATGACATATAATGACAAGAAATATTTTGGACATTTCAGCTCGATTCATTATATCCTAGTGGCCTCAATGAGGCACTAGAGCTAAATGTACTTCTCTGAAAGAGAGCTGCTATTTAGAAACTTGAGAGCGGATGTGTCCTGAAATTGACCAATACAAACCTGTAATACAGACCAATACAAACTTGAAATACAGTGCTAGATCTTGTGTCGGGCGGTCCATCCAATATAGCGTTAGAATCACATCAGAGAATCTTAAACTAAAAACCCTGTATATAGTATAACGTGATTAGTTATTAGAACAAGATTTACTGTTATTTGTATATTATGATATATTCGATATCAGTACTAATTTAGTCCGTAGGGGAGGAATGTATAAGTCTATGCCCCAATAATGATGGGGTCATACCATCAATCACTGTTTTAAAGTTTAAAATATCACGGATTCCCGATGTTGCTACGCAACAGGACGCTGGCCAATCAAATTGATTAGGGTGGAGGTCATGTGAGCTGACTGCTATAGAACGATCCCTCTATCTGAAAAACTATGTCAAAAGGTTTTAATAAAGCTTTGTTATCCAACGATGATGTATTTAACTTGGTCACGTGATCGGAACCCGGTCACGTGACCTAATTTGACTGCTATAGAACGATCCCTCTATCTGAAAAACTATGTCAAAAGGTTTTAATAAAGCTTTGTTATCCAACGATGATGTATCTAACTTGGTCACGTGATCGGAACCCGGTCACGTGACCTAATCTGACTATGATATGGGTCATGTGATCTCCTATCCCGAGGATGTGTTCGGGGTCTGATTACAGACTACAGTGTTGTCTGGAGATCACGTAGACACTAAGACCATTAGATTAGAATCCGGTCATGTGATCTACTCTGATAACTTCTTTTCCATGAAAACGAACAAGAGACCTGGAACGCACGCACAGATTGTAGTTATAATGTCTTCCTATTTCCGTTTAAATGATCACGTGACCCGTATCTATTTAATAAACAGAGTTTTTTAATGTCTATATAACTCATTTTTTAGTGCTTAAACAAGATAGCTTCATGGCACTATATATAATGATATAACTAGATTTTGATTGCGATATAGGTCATGTGGTTTCCCTCCCGAAAATATGTTCGGTTTCTGAACACACATTTACATGGTTGCCTAGCGACAATATAGATGTCAGAGTCACGTGACCGGGCTCCGGTCATGTGACTTACTCTGACAAATAACAGAACCTCCCTCCCATTAAAATGAAGGAGAGGCTTGAAACGCACGCCAGCATTACTGCTATATCTTTTTCCCATTTCCGGGTCAAGCGATCACGTGACCCGCATCAATTTAACAAATAATGTCTTTTAAGGTATTTATACAACTCGTTTTTATCAGTGTTTAATAGAACTGTCTTCTGACATTATATAGAATGTTGTAATTAAATTCATGTGTAAATTTGACGATTTTATTAACTGATTGCTAACCACACACCTGAGGCATATCATGATCAACACTGCTTTATAAGGGCTTTATTCACACTGCATCCATACCTTGAAAAAGCTGCATTTTAGCGGTGAAACGCGTTGGTGATACAGACTGGGACCTACATATTGCAAGAGCTGCCGACCATCCTACTAGGGAACGGTGAACCCCATGGAATAAATATAGGGAAGATATCTGCATTGGGACCTGCCATGGTTCTATTCCCAATCTAATTCCAACACGGGACTACCAAAACAAGTGAGAGAATCCCCTCAACATTTACGGAGTGCTAACCGACTGGAGGACTCACCCTAATGAACTGGTAACACCATATATACATTTCCCCAGGATAAGGCGTCTTGCATTTACCCAGCAATTTCAATTAAGCAGTGTTGATCCTAGCCCTACTCTTTTGAATTTTTTAAAACATATTTTTTTGGTACCTTCTTTTTATTATTTTTCATTTTTTTCTTGTCTATTTTTTAATTTCTGTTGCAACAGTAAAATATATGTAATTATATTAAGAATCAGTGACATATATTCTTAAACAATAAATTGCTTGAATTTTTATCTATCTAGCTATCAGCGCTGAATTATTCTGTTTTTATTTGTCTTTAAAGGGTCTAACTAGCCCTTCCTATTCAGCAGCTTGGGGATCTAAAACACCTGTCAGCGCCATCTCTCTACCTCGGTAGTTCTATTTTTCATATAATTCAACTGTACCTGGGGCCACATTAGCCACCCGGCCCCGTTGTGTGTGAAAAGAAAAAGAAAATAGAATCCGAAGCCTAGAACAGATAACCTCACATTTTCACTTTTTACATCGATACGTTTAGATATATGTTATATCATAGTATTGTGTAACCAAATAGCAAAGTTAGTAAACATAAAATATGATGGAACAGTTAATGTGTTCCTGCTAATTAGCAGATTCTTTGCCTAGCAGTAAAGCATATTAATGCGTCTCCCCCTTTGGGGATCGCTAAATCCTAAAACAATATAAACACTAACAGTATTAACAACATTATTAACATTATTAATCGTACCTGCCAGAACCCGGGGGCCGCCGACCCATCCACGGAGACATCAACAGTGTGGTAAGAAGAGATAGACGATAGATATCCAGTGTTAGGGAGTAGGAGGAGGTAGATGTAAGAACTTAAGGGTCAGGTGCGGGCAATCAGAGTTGAGACGATGAGAGGGAATAGAAAGCAAGAAAACAAGAGAAGAGTAGAAGGTAGGGAAGCGGAGAGGGGGCTAGGGTGTAGTTATGGAAGAGCGATGGGGGGGTCATCTGCTAGAATTTGGAGTCCGTACCAGATGGTGCAGTGAAGGCTTTGTTTAATGGCTGTTTTTGTCGGAATAGGTAGTGTGTTGATAAATCGTCGCCAGCAGTGAAACAAAGTGGGGGTTAATATTTCTTTGTTAAGGGAAGTCTCCAGCCAGTCCATTGTGAATAGGAATAGTAGTCTAGCGGTAGCTAGAGGTAGTGTGGGGGGGGTATTGGATATCCATTGTTGTAATATGGCCTTCCGGCCTACCGCTGAGAGGATCATAATTAGTTTCGTGTCTCGAGAGGGAATATCGTTTTGGTCACGGACATACCCGAATAGCGCCCAAGAGGCAGTACATCGGAAGCGCAAGCCCAACTCGGCAGTTCCGTAGGTGTGTAGTTCTGTCCAAAATTTTTGGATGTGGCTGCAGTGCCAGAAGCAGTGCATAAGATCTGCTATTAATGAAGAGCATTTTAAGCATTTAGCCGAGTCGGACAAGCCCATCAAATGGCTCCTCCTTGGTGATATGTAGGCTCTGTGTAGTATTTTGTATGCCATTTCTTGATAGAGGCTGGCAGGGATAAGTTTGAGGGAGCTCGCAAAGCTATCCATTATGTTCTCCGGGGACATTGACGGGATTTGGGTGGACCATGTTTGTATTTGTGTGAGGTCTGTAGTAGGTATGTGTTCCGTGCGTATGCGGGTATATATTGCTGAGATGGAGCAAGTCCCTGAGCGCAGAAGTGCGTCCAGAGAGTTAACCAGGTCTGTGGCAGTAAGATGTGAGAGGGTCGATCGTATGTAGTGTGATATTTGGTAGAAATAAAAGCGATGGCGGGGGCTAACTCCATATTTGGTTGACACCTCCGTGAAGGTGAGTATTCTTTTGTTGGAGTCGAGGAGGTTTCCTATACATGTGATACCTGAGGCGTGCCAATTGGTAAAGGGGATGTGGGCCTGACCATTTTGGAATTGTGTATTTCCGACCAAAGGGAGAAAGAGTGAGTAGGTGTGGTGTAGCTTAAGAGATCTGCGGGAGAGTCTCCACGCTACAATAGTAGAGGTTAATAGAGGGTTATCCAAATGAAGGTTAGATATTTCCGATTTGTTTGCATGGAGGATGTAGCTGAGGGATAGGGGGGCACAGAATTGGGAGTCGACTAGTGAGTCGGTAAAAGTAGACGTTCCGTGGATCCAGTCCACAGCGAATCGGAGGAGACAAGCATGGTTGTATTGCTCCACGCTCGGCAGATTCACCCCTCCATTTTGTATTGTTTGGGTTAACTTAAAAAGACTTATCCTGGGTCGTTTATTGGCCCAGATAAATTTTGAGATCGAGGAATTGAGATGAGATACATCAACTTTTGAGAGTATGATGGGCAACATCTGCAGAACGTAGAGCAGTCTGGGGAAACTAACCATCTTGACTAGATTACAGCGCCCCAAGAGATTTAAGGGTAGTGTTTGCCATAGCGTGAGTTCTGTCTGGATCTTAATGAGAATTGGGTGGATGTTGTCGGTGTATAGACGGGTGGGGTCAGCGGGTAGTATGATGCCTAGATATGTAATGTGGGTGCTAGCCCATCGGAATGGGAAGGGGGTATCCCAGCCTTTAGTAATCTGGGGAAATATGGCCAATGCTTCCGACTTGTCGAAATTGACGGTGAAGCCTGCAAAAGAGGAAAAGCGGTCAATAGCTTCTTGTAGTGCTGTTATCGACTGTCGTGGGTTGGAGGTAAGTATAAGGATGTCGTCTGCAAACGCCATAAGTTTAATTTCCCTGTTGCCAATTTTTATACCACGAAAGGTGGGTAAGTTGGTGATATATCGTATAAGGGGTTCTAGGGCGATGTTGAAGAGGAGGGGGGAAAGGGGGCAACCCTGTCTAGTTCCTCTCTCTAGGAGAAAGGGTGGGGAGGGGGTATTGTTAACTATCACCTGCGCAGATGGATTAATGTAGAGAGAGTCAACCAGTCCTGAAACGTCTCGCCAAATAGCTGGTAGAGTAGAACTCTTGTTAAGTGAGGCCAGGCGATCTTGTCGAAAGCTTTTTCAGCGTCCAGGTTGATTAGGATGTTGTCTGTGATATTATTGGTGTGGGAGTGAGTAATGGCTGCCAGCGCCACTCTGATGCCTCGCACTGATTGTCTATGTTTAAGAAATCCCATCTGCGCTGGCGATATAATACGGGAAAGGCATAGCTGTAGTCGATTGGCCATCAGTTTGGTGAGGACTTTAAAGTCTTGATTAAGGAGTGAGATCGGTCTGTAGGACCCAGGCAGGGAGGGGTCTTTGCCTGGTTTTGGTATGACAATAATTGTGGCTTCGTTAAACCTAATGGGGATCTGTTTAGAGGTGAGAATATGGTTATAGAGTGATGTGAGGGTAGGGGCGAGTTCGTCTCTTAATATTTTGTAAAATTCCGCTCCGTATCCATCTGGGCCGGGGCTTTTGTTGTTTGGTAGGGTCTTGATGACCTCCACCACCTCCTCCACTGTTATCGGTTTATCTAGGGAGTCCCTCTCCTCTTGGGTCAAAATGGGGAGGTCTGCTTCCTTCAAAAATGATTGGTTGGCAGCAGGATCATCAGGGCCTTTGGTATATAAAGATTGGTAGAAATTTCTAAATTCTGAACAAATGAGGTCAGGAGTGGTGGTCAGTTTGTCCGCATGCATGATCGCGTTGACCCAGTTATGAGATTTGGGTCCTTTGATTAAATTTGCTAATAATTTGCCTGATTTGTTACCCCATCTGTGGAGTCTATTCCGCTGATAGTCATAGGAAAGCTGAGCCCGTTCCGTGAGAAATGTATCATATACAAGCTTGGCTGAGAGGTACGCCTCTTTGTGGGCGGGGGTGTCGTGTTGTGTGTAGCTGCGGTATGTTGAGGTGAGAGTGGAGCTCAGGGCGTGCAGTTGGGAGGAAAATTTTTTCCGTTTGGCGTGTGTATAGGACATAATGTGTCCCCTAAGGACGGCCTTTGCCGCCCCCCAAAAGATTGGTGAATCTAATTGTTGATCGCTATTGTCTGAGGTGTAGTTATGCCAGGACTGTTTGAGGTGAAGCATAAAATCAGTAGACTGGCGGAGGTAGGCTGGAAATCGCCATCTCAAGGCGGTGCGTTGTGGTAATCCTAGTTGGAGATGGAGAGATATAGGGGCATGGTCCGAGATGATAATATTCTCGATAGATGTATAGGTGATTTTGGGTAGGAGATTGGTGCCGGTAAAGATGTAGTCGATTCTGGAGTGGGATGAATGGGGGTGGGAATAAAAGGAATAGTCTTTTTGGGTGGGGTGGAGTATTCTCCACGGGTCTAGGAGGTTTAGTTGGGTACAGAAGGAGGAGAGCAAGTGGGTGTGGGGAGTGGAGGTAGTAGCACTTACCCTGGATCTGTCCATGGATGGGTCGACGACCGTGTTAAAATCTCCGCCAACTATCAAGTTTTGGCCTCCCCAGGTTATAAGGGTCGATAGCAGATCTGCAAAAAAAGAATCTGGTGAGGTATTTGGTGCATATACGTTAAGGAGAGTGTATGTCGTGTTTTGTATGTTTATATCTAATAATAAAAATCTGCCCTCTGGGTCAAGCTGTTTTCTGAGGATTGAGTGTTGTAGGTTGGCATGGATTAAAATTGCCACACCCCTAGGTTTCGTGTGATAGGGAGAAGATATGCAACTCCCTATCCACGGGGCACGGAGGGTGTGTCTAGGATCATCCAACCAGTGTGTCTCTTGTAAAAATACAATCTGGGGAGACAAACGTTTCAAATGAGCCAGCACTTTTTTCCGTTTGACCGGGTGATTAAGGCCCTCTACGTTCCAAGATACCATGTGGAGTAGTGTGGCCACTGGATCTACGTCTATGGGAGTTTGTGAGTGGGAGTCGGAGGGCATATTATCCCACTCCCATCGGGAAAAATATCATTAGAAAGGTTGGAAGGATAAGATGGGGTCCCACCCCGACCCAGCGAACGGGGGGGGAGTTTCCCAGTGGGGGGAGGGGGCTCCGACTTAGGCAGGCACAACTGACAAAACATAAAAATAATAACATAAGTAGTTTCCAACTATGGAAACCTAAACAACAGAAAATATACATGAGTGCGGGATATTCGCACTCCTTATATTCTGCATTTGAGACCCGAAAAGAAGGTTCGGATAGTGTTTAGCCATAATCAAAAAGAGTCACATGGTGATCAAGTGGAAGGAAGGGCGAAGTGTAGCCTAGCTTCGTCTGGATCTTCAAAGAACTTCGGACGTCCGTCTTCAAAGACTCTGAGGCGCGCTGGGTATAGTAGTGCGAATTTGATCTTTGCCTCAAAGAGGTGTCTGCATATGGGGGCAAACTCTTTGCGTTTCGCCGCCACTGCAGCTGAGAAGTCCTGAAAGATGAGAAGGCGTTCTCCGTTGATCGTCAGATTGGCTGTTTTTCGGTATTGGTCTAGGAGTCTCGTTTTATCTGCGTAGTTTAAGATCCTCATGATGACCGGACGTGGGCGGCCTGATGTGTTTTTCCGTTCCGGGCCTAATCTGTGTGCTCTTTCAATGATCAGGGGGGATCCCTTGAGGTTCATGGACAGTTGTTCTGGGATGGCTAGCGAGAGGAGATCTAAGAGCTCGTGGCCTTTTACGGATTCGGGGATACCGATGACTCGTAGGTTATTTCTTCTGCTACGATTTTCCAAGTCATCGAGCTTATCCGAGAGATCCGCGACTTCGAGTTGTTTCGCCTGTAAGGATCTTTGAGCTTCAGTCAGGTCATCCTCTAGGGCCGAGATCCTTTGCTCTGCCTCATCCAGGCGAGTGGAGTGTTGGGTTAATAGAGTTGATGATGATTCGATAGCTTCCTTTATGCCCGCTAGTTTTTCATCGAGAAGAGGGCCTAGTACCGCCAGTAGGTCTTTGTGCTTCATCTTGGGTTGTTTGGCAGGCGGTTTAGATTTGCGGGAGCTTCTGGAAAGTGAGCGTGTAGTAGAGTGATCAGAGTCCGATGAGTCTATTTCCGGGGTGTCCTCTCGGGTTTGTTGATCAGTCCCTGCGGGCATTACGGATAGAGGTATCAAGAATTTTTCCATGCAGGGTCGCCCAGAGGGAGAGGTTAAGGCTAGAAACACTAGGTGCTTAGGTAGTAAATGATGTAGTGGGTCTCATGTGCTAGGTGGTTATTTATTGCTGGTCTTCATTTAGTGCGTTGCAGGTGCTCATCAAATATGGCATCTAGCTCACTAAAGCAGAGATCAGGGTGAGGGGGTATGGGTATCTCTTGACTGATGTTGAGGAGGTTGTCAGAAGTATGGATAAGAGTTGCAATAGGCTTGATTTTCGCTATCAGCAGCCGTCGCTCCGATTCCGCAGTCCGGGTCTGGTGAGAGCGGGGTGTTGAGGGAGATCTGACAGGGAGGCAGGCGTCGGCTGAGTCCTCAGGCTTCCGGCGCGATAGCCGCCGAAATTGAGGCCCCGGTTTTTGCTCTGTGACTGGGCCGCAATCTGCGGGAGCGTCCACGTTGCTCCCCGATTCCGCGGTCCGGGTCTGATGAGAGCGGGGTGTTGAGGGGAGGGTTAGTGGGTGGGGGTAATGAATAGGAGCGGGTCTTGACGGTCCTGGAGGGGATTTTTGATGTTTTAAAGCAGGAGCTCCTCCAGTCTGCGACTGCTCTTCTCCTGTGCCAGGCCACGCCCCCCAGGCCTCACTTCTTATATCTGTAGGGTACACCTGTCGGTTCCACAGACCTCACCAGCTGTTGCAGGTCTCTGTTATACAGGAGACTATACCCCAGGTCGCCAGGGAGCAGTGTGATTAATATAAAATTTGATCCCAAGGCAGGTCTGCTGTCAAGCCATGCCCCTCCATATCGGTCATTTCAAGATGATATACAATGATGATGATGATTCCCCTCCGGTTGTCAGAGAGGAGACCTGTGGGCAGGCAGGATTATAGGGATAAATGTGTAGCAGCTGTAGTACCAGAAGCAACCACCAGAGGGAGCTCCTATTGCAGCCTATCTCCAGCTATGAAGCAGGATGGGTGCTCGCCAACCTCAAGATGGCCGCCGCCAGTCGATGAGACCAAGTTCCTCCGGAGCTCTCCCGGTCGCCATCCACCGTCAGCGGGGTGGGGGAGCTGTCAAACGGTGGTATGTGAGGCGGGGGGCGGGTGTCAGGCGTCCGTGGCCGGGGGATCGGCGAGGCAGCGCAGGTGATGAGGTTTTAGTAGGCGCCAACCACAAGATGGCCGCCGTCCGTCCGTTCCGTGTGTCCCGGCCACTGTCTCCCGCAGGCCGCCCGGTCCCTGGTCCTCTCTGGGTCTTTGGGGGTTTGCTGGGCAGGGTGTCTGACCTCCGGAGAGCTGCTTAGGTGGAGGGGAAAGTCCGTGCAACCGCCGCTCCGGGCCCGGCGGTCCCCCGTCCTCACCCCAAAATCGAGGCCCCGGCTTCAGGGACAGAGGTAGGCCGCAATCCGCAGGGGGCAGCGCAGGGCCCCCCCCGATTCCGCAGCCTCGACCTCTGGATGCAGGGTGGTTCAGCAGGGCTTAGGGGCTGTGTGATTACACAGAAGCCCTCAGATTTGGGCCAGGGGGTCCCTTTTAAAAAGCTGCTGGCAGGAGCTCTTCACTATCCTGACCTCCCTCGATGCCAGCCAGGCCACGCCCCGACTACTTTGTTCTTAATACTTCTCAAATGCTCCTGAATTCTAATTTTAGCCTGTCTTTTGGTTTTCCCTATATATGATAGACCACAACCGCAATCGATCTTGTAAATCACATATTCCGTTGTACACGTGACTATATCCTTGAGCTTATAAAGAAAACCATTATCCAGTTTGACTTGGAATTGAGATTTTGACATGTATTTGCAACATAAACAATGTAAGCATGGGAAACAGCCCCCCCTGTTCCCCAATGTAGATCTGGTGGAGTTGATCGGCTCTTTAACGGGCTTAAGTTGGCTGGGTGCTAGTAAATTCTTCAGATTACTGGCCCTTCTATAAACCATACAGGGTTTATTAGGAAGACTGGGTCCTAATACTGGATCCTTTAAGAGAAGACCCCAGTGTCTTTCCATGATCTTTCTTATGGATCCTGCATCATGGCAATATTGCGTGATGAAGGGTCTGTTAGAACCGGAGAAACCATCAATTTTTGCTACTTTATCTTGTAGTAAAGTTTTTCTTTCACGTCGAGATGCTTTATCCCTAGATTCTTCAATAGACCCGGGGTCGTAACCACGTTCAATGAATCTTTTCTTAAGAACCTCAGATTGTGACCAGTAATCTGAAATCCTGGTACAATTTCTCCTAATTCTCAAAAACTGAGAATAGGGTACGCCTTCCTTCCAAGCTGGATGATGGCAACTGGATGTGGGTATATAGCTATTGGCGTCTACTTCTTTGAAGAAGGTTTTGGTGGATATCTTGCCACAACTGGACCCTTCTAATTCCAGATTTAGATAATCAATTACAGACCTGTTAGATTTATGTGTGAATTTAAGGTTCACATAATTTGTATTCAAATACAAGATAAATTTGTCAATACTCAGGTCATCACCATGCCAGATGAACAGGAGGTCATCAATGTACAAGTGCCGTAAACATATTGTGCTTCCCACTCACTCATAAATATGTTAGCATATGAGGGTGCGAATTTAGTACCCATGGCCATTCCCTGTTTCTGCATGTAATATGAACCATCAAATTCAAAAAAGTTGTGTTCCAAAATAAATTTGATGCACTCAAGAATAAAAGCAATCTCTTACGGTGATTTATTGGGATCTTCTTGAGTACATCATTAACCGCTTTCATACCTTTGTCATGGGGATAGAAGAATACAGTGCTTGCGTATCTACAGTAATCCAACAGTCCCCCTCAGACCACACATGATCTTCCAATAGTCTTATGACACTTGCGGAGTCTTTAAGGTATGATCTGGATTCTTTAACATACGGTTGTAATTTGATGTCCACAAAATGCGAGACATTAGCCATCAAAGAGTCTACTCCCCCGATGATGGGACGCCCCGGAGGGTGATTCCTATCCTTATGGACTTTGGGTAGTTGGTAAAACACAGGTATGACGGGCTGTTTGGTATTTAAATAATCTAATTCTTCTCTACAGATGGAGCCTGAGTTATTCGCCTTATGTAACAGTGTCTGCATAGATTCCTGAAATTCTACCAAAGGGTTATGATTCAGTTTCTCATATGTATTGGCATCATTAAGGATTCTATAAGCTTCACTTGTATACATTTGTCTGTCCTGTAAAACAATCGATCCTCCTTTATCTGCTGCCTTTATAATGAGATTTTGATCTTTTTTCAAACCTTCGATGGCTTTCAATTCCTGAGTGCTAAGATTATTGGTATATTTCTTACTGTGAACCTTCATATCTCTGAAATCGTCTCTAACTGATTCGTAAAATATTTCCAGGTGGTTGCCCTTAGACTCTACTGGATAGAATTTCGAAGGGAGGGAGACTAAAGGTTTGGCTTTTGGTTCATATGATAATTTGGGTACTGGGTTTTTCAGAAAATGACATTGAATTGTCAACTTTCTTATATATTTATTCAAATCTATGAATAAATTAAACTTGTTGACATTCTCAGTTGGAGCAAATTTCAGGCCTTTATCTAAAACCGAGGTCTCGGCTGAAGAAAGTTCCTTCTTTGAAAGGTTGATGATCCCTGACGTGTTTTTTCGTGACTCAAGAGGGCTTTCCTTTTTTGGGGGGTTTGGTCTTCCCCCTCTCCTTCCTCGTCTCCCTCTTGATACCCTCTTTTTATACCTTGAGGGGTATTCATCCTTCCATGAGGAGCTTCTATATGCGTCCTGAAGGTTTGATGTCTCTCTCTGCGTTCCCCTAAAAAATGGGTCTGTCTAGGAAGGGGGGAAGGTGATCTCAATGTGGAATACCTGTTAGACATATATAGACCTTGTTCTCCCCATTCCTCACCATACGAAGGATATCTATCTTTCCTAAAAGTGACCTGAGAGGTATATCGTTTCCTCTGGACTCTGGCATGATGGTTAACCCACCTCCTATCATAAGGTGAACCATAGGAAGGCCTTCTTTCCTGTCTGTTCTTAGATATAAATCTTTCAGACTTGTGATTGGTCCTACCATTTCTAGGGTCATTGTCTCTATAGACATTATCAGGTTTTTTCTCAAAGTTGGACCAATTCCGTATCCTACCGTTAACATAATCACTCTTATCTCTAAGGAATTTTTTATGTTTGCTATTAACAATCTCATATTCTAATGTATCCAATCTATTTTGTAGATCGTTAGCATTGCGCTTGAACTCCTCACTGGATTCAAACCTCTCCATAGCTGATTCCAGTTTAGAAATCTCCTCATCTGTTCTCAATAGTTCCTTTTTCCTTTCAGCAATTATCAAACTCATTAGTTTAACTGAGCATTCATCCAAAGTGGCATTCCACTCTGACATGAACGATTCCACATTGCTACCAAAAGTGGGCAGTTTTACAATCCTAAGCCCTCTGGGGATCCTTCCCACCTCTAGATATTTCTCTAGGGTGGTGATGTCACACCACCCTTTTCGTTCTCTGGTGGCTAATTTATCCATAGAGTTAAGGTAGCCAAAATAGTCCTCATCATTCTCCTCAAAAATTATATCTTGCTCGTCATCTACAAATATCTGTCTAACATTTTGTAATCTCTTAGTTTTATCCTTAAAAACAGGCATATTTGAGTCTAAAAAAATATCAAGTCTAAAAGTGATCAGCTGCAGCGTAAGGTAACTAACAGAATAGAACAATACCAAAACACAATTATACCTAATCACTGCGCTGGTGCGGCAGCCCTCTAATTCAATCCTCCTGTTAGTGAGGACCATACAAAACAACACCTCCAGCAAATTGAATCAGAGGGCGCTCTCAATCACTTTAACTGGTTACCAACTAAAAATTGACCAAATGATTATGGCTTTACACAATTTATTAAAAGCAAAGTATTGCCCAATCTAGACAGAGGTAACCCTTTTTCACAATTACAGATCACAATATATGTCAAATGTACAAAAGTGTAGGGTTTCTTTTCTCTCTGTCTTCAACACTGACGCGTTTCGTCCTTCGTGGACTTCTTCAGAGGGATGGTCAACACAGCTGGTAAAACATACATATTATAATGTAGAAACAAAAATATACATATTACAATTTATAAACAATAACAATTAAAATACATAAATTTACACTTATTAGAAAATTGTTAAACTAAAATACTAGATATTCAAAAGATCGAGCAGGAGATGAGGATGTTCCATACTAGCTGGTCAGAGAACATATGCAGGAGAGTGACATATTGTGTAACTTCACTATACATGCAGTGTGTTATTTTACTACACCGTTCCACAGGGATAAGATGATAATAACAAATTACATGAAGATGAAAGATTCCATAAAGTACATACCAAATGGTCAGTCCATTAAGCAACCATATATGAATTCAATGGGTTGAAACACTCTAATGCTCAAAAATGTTGAACACTTTCTACAAAACAATATGTTATAACTATGTTACATTCCCTTCTAATAGAAAAAGTACCATTATGCACTCAGCATATATTTTACTTACAGACTAAATTAGCAAAGGACCTCTTTCCAAAAAACATGCTGGTCCAAATGGTCAATGAGTAAATATCCTATACATAGAGAGAGAAATTCTTTTTATATAAAAAAAAAACTTTCTCTATGTCTAAATATAATTGGAAACACTCAATAATTTTAGCAAGACTAATTTGCAAAGTCATTATACATACCCACTTTGGGTGAGCCTCAAAATAATGATGTGTGAGAGAAATAGGCCACCTGAAAATCATTAATTGATATAATCTATTAGGGTGGATTTTTTTCTCCCTTTTTCCTCCTTTACCCCTTCTATCCAATTACTTATTGATTATAATTAAATAAACTACTATTAATTAGATTCTCATAATAAAAATAAATATAAATTGAAAAAAGGGGACCAAGTCCTATACTTACAGATACAGCAGTAGTTCCTATGTGCTCTCCCAAGTGCAACTGACTGACTCTGTGAATGGTGGCCCCACCATTCACACAGTCAGTCAGTTGCACTTGGGAGAGCACATAGGAACTACTGCTGTATCTGTAAGTATAGGACTTGGTCCCCTTTTTTCAATTTATATTTATTTTTATTATGAGAATCTAATTAATAGTAGTTTATTTAATTATAATCAATTAGTAATTGGATAGAAGGGGAAAAGGAGGAAAAAAGGAGAAAAAATATCCACCCTAATAGATTATATCATTAATGATTTTCAGGTGGCCTATTTCTCTCACACATCATTATTTTGAGGCTCACCCAAAGTGGGTATGTATAATGACTTTGCAAATTAGTCTTGCTAAAATTATTGAGTGTTTCCAATTATATTTAGACTTTGGAGTATATTTACTAAGGTCCCGATTTTGACCGAGATGCCGTTTTTTCATCAAAGTGTCATCTCGGTAATTTACTAAGCAATAATCACGGCAGTGATGAGGGCATTCGTAATTTTTTGGAAGTCCAAGAAAAAAATTACTAATGAATACACCATCGGTCAAAACGCGGCTGTTTAAGTATGAATCTCGGTCATTTACTAAGAAGTGCAAAGCAAAAAAAAATAAAACACTGCCGTGAAAAATTACAACTTGTAAAAAAGTGCTAAAAAAAAACAGACCTGCTTTTTTAATCCGTGATTGTATAGGCATGCAGGGATCCATGAGATCCGTGCATGTATATCAGTGGGAAGGGGTGGGAAAGTGGTTATTTTCTTTAAAAAAATTGCGTGGGGTCCCCCCTCCTAAGCATAACCAGCCTCGGGCTCTTTGAGCCGATCCTGGTTGCAGAAATATGTGGAAAAAATTGACAGGGGTTCCCCCATATTTAAGCAACCAGCATCGGGCTCTGCGCCTGGTCCTGGTTCCAAAAATACGGGGGACAAAAAGAGTAGGGGTCCCCCGTATTTCTAAAACCAGCACCGGGCTCCACTAGCTGGACAGATAATGCCACAGCCGGGGGTCACTTTTATATAGTGCCCTGCGGCCGTGGCATCAAAAATCCAACTAGTCACCCCTGGCCGGGGTACCCTGGGGGAGTGGGGACCCCTTCAATCAAGGGGTCCCCCCCCCAGCCACCCAAGGGCCAGGGGTGAAGCCCGAGGCTGTCCCCCCCATCCAATTGGCTGCGGATGGGGGGCTGATAGCCTTTTGTGAAAATGAAAAGATATTGTTTTTAGTAGCAGTACTACAAGGCCCAGCAAGCCTCCCCCGCATGCTGGTACTTGGAGAACCACAAGTACCAGCATGCGGCGGAAAAACGGGCCCGCTGGTACCTGTAGTACTACTACTAAAAAAATACCCCAAAAAAGACAATACACACACACCTTGAAAGTAAAGTTTTATTACATGCATCCACACAAACATACATACATACTTACCTTATGTTCACACGAGGGTCGGTCCTCTTCTCCAGTAGAATCCATGGGGTACCTGTTGAATAAATTCTACTCACCAGATCCAGGGTACCAGGCTCCTCGGATAATCCTTTTGTAATCCACGTACTTGATTAAAAAAAAAAAACGGAGAGCCGAGCCACGCACTGAAAGGGGACCCATGTTTTCACATGGGTCCCCTTTCCCCGAATGCCAGAAACCCACTCTGACTGATGTCTAAGTGGGTTTCTTCAGCCAATCAGGGAGCGCCACGTTGTAGCACCCTCCTGATCGGCTGTGTGCTCCTGTACTGTCTGACAGGCGGCACACGGCAGTGTTACAATGTAGCGCCTATGCGCTCCATTGTAACCAATGGTGGGAACTTTGTAGTCAGCGGTTGACCGAAAGTGACCTCACCGCTGACCACAAAGTTCCCACCATTGGTTACAATGGAGCGCATAGGCGCTACATTGTAACACTGCCGTGTGCCGCCTGTCAGACAGTACAGGAGCACACAGCCGATCAGGAGGGTGCTACAACGTGGCGCTCCCTGATTGGCTGAAGAAACCCACTTAGACATCAGTCAGAGTGGGTTTCTGGCATTCGGGGAAAGGGGACCCATGTGAAAACATGGGTCCCCTTTCAGTGCGTGGCTCGGCTCTCCGTTTTTTTTTTTTAATTAAGTACGTGTAATACAAAAGGATTATCCGAGGAGCCTGGTACCCTGGATCTGGTGAGTAGAATTTATTCAACAGGTGCCCCATGGATTCTACTGGAGAAGAGGACCGACCCTCGTGTGAACATAAGGTAAGTATGTATGTATGTTTGTGTGGATGCATGTAATAAAACTTTACTTTCAAGGTGTGTGTGTATTGTCTTTTTTTGGGTATTTTTTTAGTAGTAGTACTACAGGTACCAGCGGGCCCGTTTTCCGCTGCATGCTGGTACTTGTGGTTCTCCAAGTACCAGCATGCGGGGGAGGCTTGCTGGGCCTTGTAGTACTGCTACTAAAAACAATATCTTTTCATTTTCACAAAAGGCTATCAGCCCCCCATCCGCAGCCAATTGGATGGGGGGACAGCCTCGGGCTTCACCCCTGGCCCTTGGGTGGCTGGGGGGGGGACCCCTTGATTGAAGGGGTCCCCACTCCCCCAGGGTACCCCGGCCAGGGGTGACTAGTTGGATTTTTGATACCACGGCCGCAGGGCACTATATAAAAGTGACCCCCGGCTGTGGCATTATCTGTCCAGCTAGTGGAGCCCGGTGCTGGTTTTAGAAATACGGGGGACCCCTACTCTTTTTGTCCCCCGTATTTTTGGAACCAGGACCAGGCGCAGAGCCCGATGCTGGTTGCTTAAATATGGGGGAACCCCTGTCATTTTTCCCCCCATATTTCTGCAACCAGGGTCGGCTCAAAGAGCCCGAGGCTGGTTATGCTTAGGAGGGGGGACCCCACGCATTTTTTTTCTCCGTTTTACAGTGTTTATTTAAAAAAAAAAAAAAAAAAATGAACCCCAGCACGGATCACACAGATCCGGCAGAGATTCATTGTGATAAAGTCGGCAGTGTTTTGCTAATCACTGCCGTAAAAAACGGGAAAAAAACACGAATGACATCGACATCGGAACAAATGAAAAATCCGAATACGACAGCTTAGTAAATTAGGCGTAATAAATTCAAAAAGTTGCAGTTTTACACTTTCGATGTCATTCGTGATTGAACTGTGACCTTTTTCCGAAAATTACGAATGTTAGTAAATATACCCCATAGAGAAAGTTTTTTTTTTTAATATAAAAATAATTTCTCTCTCTATGTATAGGATATTCACCCATTGACCATTTGGACCAGCATGTTTTTTGGAAAGAGGTCCTTTGCTAATTTAGTCTGTAATACCCCTTTTACTCTCGCATGAAAATCCCGGGATATTGCACGTGAACGCGCATCATCCCGGGATTTCTGTCAGTGTGAAAGGGTACAGGGACAATTTCCCGGGTCGAGCATCCCGGGATTTCATCCCAGGTCTAAAGCAGGGTTGAACCCGGGACCGTCCCGGGAAGCTGGGTAGTGTGAAAGGGCCCGTCCCGGGATTCACTACCCGGGACTGTTAAAAGGCCTCCGATTGGAGCTTTCATGGGCTCAGAAAAGATGATGTCATCTTTCAGAGCCCTGGGGAGCGTCCTTGATGCGTGTGAGGAAGGCAGCATGGCCACCTGGACAGACCAGGAGGTTAGAGAGTTGCTGAGCATTAGGGGAGAGGAGGAAATAATGAGGCAGATCACAGGCACAGTTAAAGATGCAGTGATTTATAAAAACATCTCCAAGATGCTGGAAGCCAGGGGAATCATCCGCACACAGCAGCAAGTGTTAAACAAAATGAAAACTCTTAAAAAGCAGTTCCTTAAGGTGCATGACAACAACAGGAAAAAGAGCGGTGTTGGCCGTATCGACTGGCAGTACTATGACATGTGCGCCAATATCTTTGGAAACACAGCTATATGCAGTCCGGTGAGTCTGTCTTCCAGTTCACAGTACACTGCTACAGAAGGCACTCCAGAAGAGACACAGACAAGCAGTGACGTCTGTCCGTCATCCCCGTTGTTAATTGACGACACACCTGAGGACAGCGACACATCCTCCCAGCCGTCCATAAACACATCCAGAAACGACGACAGCATAACTGCAACCATTGAAGACGTCGTGGAAGCTCAGACCAGTGACAGTGGGACTGTACAAAGTGCCGTCACCGTCACCCCAACTTTACAGAAAAACAGTAAGTACATGTTTACTCATAGCACAAATCCACAATTGTTAATCATCCGGTTATGTGTGTAGTATGAGTGGCCAGTGTGGCGGCAGCGTGGCGAGCGCAAATGAGCCCATTGCAGGATCACTGCGCTCAGCACGCTGCTGGCACGGTGGCACGCTTTGCAATTTCTGCCCCCACCCAGGGGGGCTTTGCATTTTTATAAATAGTTCAATGTTGCAGAGTAGCTAGTGTGTAGGTGGATTATAATGCCACAAACACATGTTTGCTAACGCTGCTATTTTTATATACGCTCATTTTGTATTTCTTCTCTTCACAGTTTACACCGTACCGCCTAGAAGGAAGAAATTGAACAGAGCGGAGCAAGTGGCTAAAGCCATGTCAAATGTCCTTGTCGACCAACTCCGAGAGATGGACGCTACAATGTCCGCACAGGAGGATGCAAGGCTCTACAGGTTTCTAGAGGCAGAACGCCAAATGCATGATGCATTCCTTTCCCAAGTCATGACAATGCAGGAACGCATGAGTAGAGAGCAGTATGACCGCCACAGGGAATTGCACCAAATGAACATGGCGTTCTATGAGCGTATGACCAATACCTCAAGAGCACCAATCCAACACCACAACTCACAATACCCCCCTTAGCAGGGTTTTTCATCATTTACTCCTGGTCCATACTATGCCCCAAATACTGCACCATCTAGTGCGCAAAGCCCAGAGTTTACTGTATTGCGCAATTTGCCGTAAAACACAGTGAATTTCTTTTTTGTTGTTGTTATTTGTTGTTAAATAGTCATTGTTTATGCACAACTGTTTGTGCCTTCTTTCATTTTTTTTATGTTCTGTTTTGTATAGTGTCTACATTAAAGCACTTTTTATTTATTTTTTACACAGTAATAATATACTGCAGGGACACTGTGGTTTATGGTGTTGTATCTACAAGCCTACCAGTGTTGTTTTTTTTTTTTTTATGCCAAACAAAACTTGTTTGCAAATCTATGCATAACATTCCCATTTGTGCGTAACAGTAGACCATGTTTGCAGTGTTTTCTACATTGTTTCTGCATATATACAAAGTTTGTGGCAATGTGTTTTTTTTTGGAAAAACATAAATATTGAAACCAAAGATCAAAGGTGGAATACAAAATAAAAAAAATGTAATTCACCAAACATGTTGTGCTGATTCTTAAACACTATTGTACCAGTGCTGCAAGGTTGGACGTAATAGTGTGACGTATTTGTTCTGCAGCGGAGTATGAGGCAGTCCCAAACAAAGCACCTTCCACATGTGGGTTTATAACCTCAGGGTCCTGCTCAGTCCACTCAGGAAGGAATAGCTCATTTTTCAGTTCACAGATGTTGTGCAGTATACAGCACGCAGCTACTACATTAGGCATATTCTTTAGGTCCACATCATTGCGCTTCATCAAACAACGCCATCTTCCTTTTAACCTGCCAAAGGCGTTCTCAACCACCATCCTTGCTGAACTCAGGGTGTGAGTATAGGTTTGTTGCTCTGGGGTTAACTGGACCTGTTGGGTGTAGCCTTTCATAATCCAGGGGCGTAAAGGGTATGCAGCATCCCCGATGATGTGGACAGGGATCTCCACCCCATTCACAATCTTTGCACACTCTTTGGGGTACAGCCAGCCTCCCTGCTTCTCCTCTACGATGTTGTACAGGTCAGAATTGGCAAGAACTCGGGAGTCATGAGATCGGCCTGGCCAGCCAATAAACACATCTAGGAAACTAAAGAACAGTAAAATTGAAAAAAGTTAGAATGTAAAACTCACACATGCAACTCATCCCACCACCCCAAAAATAAACACTTACCAATATTTGTGGTCCACAACAGCCTGTAATATGATGGAGTGCCAGCCCTTCCTATTAAAATAGTCAGCATGGTTGTCACATGGGGCAATAATGGGGATGTGTGTCCCATCAATCGCTCCTCCACACTGCGGATAGCCTCGCTTCACAAATCCAATGATGGTATCCTGTAAGCGCTGTCCTTGTGGTAGAGATATGAAGCGCTTGTATAAGGTAGATACAATTGCTTTAGTCACCTGGTGGACTATGACACAGCAGGTGGAGATCGCAACACCGAACAAGCATGAGACTGAGCGGTACTCTCCTGGGGTAGCATACCACCACAATGCAATAGCTAATCTCCTGCGTGCCTCGATGGGTCTCCTAAGCCTGGTGGTCTGCATGTCAAGTGCTGGGGTAAGTAATTCCAGGATGTAGTTAAAGGTTGCACGAGACACACGGAAGTTAGCCATCCACTCCTCATCCTGGTAAGCTTCCACGGTCCTCAGAAAGGCTTCTCCGTGCCGGCGATCTCTGGACCAAAATGAGCGGTTAGGGCCCATACTCACGCTCAGTATGGTACTCATCCTGGATGATATGAGGGCTCTCCTCCTGCGCAAATATTGGCGGCGACTAGCAGCCCTATCCAGCATAAATTGCGCCCTCCTCCTCCTCATAAAATATATGTGCAGTATACTGCACAGTGTGACAAGCTGCATCATGCTGTCAGTGGCTGTATGAAACATCTGCAAAGCAGAAAGAATCATGAGCTCAGGCATACACACTGGTACTCCGTCGGCCATGACTGCAGCAATGGTGTGAGCAGGCACCACCCCTCCCTTTGTTGACTAGTGTGACCTCATCAATGTGAGCCAGAAAAGGCCATTTCTAATGACATACATGTGCATTTGCAGGGATATCCCGGGATCAGTGTAAATGGGGCTGTCCCGGGTCGATCCCAGGTCTTAGTGCAGTGTGAAAGGGGTCAGTCCCGGGAAGGCATCCTGGGACGCATCCCGGGAAGCAACCCGGGAGTGACCCGGGAGTGCGAGTGTAAAAGGGGTATCAGTAATATATATGCTGAGTGCATAATGGTACTTTTTCTATTAGAAGTTAATGTAACATAGTTATAACATATTGTTTTGTAGAAAGTGTTCAACATTTTTGAGCATTAGAGTGTTTCAACCCATTGAATTCATATATGGTTGCTTCATGGACTGACCATTTGGTATGTACTTTATGGAATCTTTCATCTTCATGTAATTTGTTATTATCATCTTATCCCTATGGAACGGTGTAGTAAAATAACACACTGCATGTATAGTGAAGTTACACAATATGTCACTCTCCTGCATATGTTCTCTGACCAGATAGTATGGAACATCCTCATCTCCTGCTCGATCTTTTGAATATCTAGTATTTTAGTTTAACAATTTTCTAATAAGTGTAAATGACTAAATGTATGTATTTTAATTGTTATTGTTTGTAAATTGTAATATGTATATTTTTGTTTATACATTATAATATGTATATTTTACCAGCTGTGTTGACCATCCCTCTGAAGAAGTCCACGAAGGACGAAACACGTCAGGTTTGAAGACAGAGAGAAAAGAAACCCTACACTTTTGTACATTTGACATATATTGTGATCTGTAATTGTGAAAAAGGGTTACCTCTGTCTAGATTGGGCAATACTTTGCTTTTAATAAATTGTGTAAAGCCATAATCATTTGGTCAATTTTTAGTTGGTAACCAGTTAAAGTGATTGAGAGCGCCCTCTGATTCAATTTGCTGGAGATATATATATATATATATATATATATATATATATATATCTCCCGAAGCAAGTGCACTCACTACTTATTTCAATTCCAAAGTTTCACAGTTATTTTATTCAATTCAATCTGCAGGTACAGTTGTATTAATTCATTCCGTTCATGACCATGTCCATATGGGAGTCAAAACACCACTCCAAATTTATCCATCACATCAATGCACATTTATCGTTCCACTCAGGGTACATAAATATTCTGAATATCTGTAAATATCAATGGTGCAGCTCCATCTGTATATGGCTTTCACTTGTCATGAATTTGTAATACATCATGTCTTTTTATATCTGTCGACTTCGGCCGCTTTTCGTGCCGTTAAAGACCCACATCTGGTCCGCCGTATTCCTCGGCGTGCGTTCCACCGTCCTGCGCAGATATAAAAAGACATGATGTATTACAAATTCATGACAAGTGAAAGCCATATACAGATGGAGCTGCACCATTGATATTTACAGATATTCAGAATATTTATGTACCCTGAGTGGAACGATAAATGTGCATTGATGTGATGGATAAATTTGGAGTGGTGTTTTGACTCCCATATGGACATGGTCATGAACGGAATGAATTAATACAACTGTACCTGCAGATTGAATTGAATAAAATAACTGTGAAACTTTGGAATTGAAATAAGTAGTGAGTGCACTTGCTTCGGGAGATATTGGAGGTCGCAAAAATGGGACTATTAATGTTGCACCCTACATGTTGAATAGGAGAGTGCATCTATGCAAGGGAAGATATATATATATATATATATATATATCTCCACGTAAAGAAGGCACTCAGAGACCACAGCAGTTCAATTCAAATCATGTGTAATAGGTTAAGTACTTTTGGGATAAGCATCCCGTCCTCAGGACCACACAAACACAATGTGTAACAAACACCCAGTACACTTTACACCTTCTAAACCTCTCCATTTCTGTATCCTCTCCACGCCACTGTATCCTGCTCCTCCTGGCTGTAAGTCACTCCCGGTGATGCACTTCCGGTGGACGCATCAGTCATAACCATAGGAACCACTCGATTGCGTTCCAAAGGCTTGTCCTATGCGTTCCACCTGTGCTGATCAGACGGGAACCCAGCATTAGAAGGAGCTGTGGACAAACAAAAATAGCTGGGCGTGAGATCAGACACAGATTACAAACACCAATATAATTCATACATTTTATGAAACACATTTAAAAACGCATATCATAACAAAAGATTTTGCATAAAACACATATATAAGACATGCATTTCACAGAGAAATCAGATCCACCTTCATACATAAGAATGAAAGAATAGAAGACTTATAAAACACACATAAGAGGATATCACTTCACAACTGCATATCTTTATTCCATTTACATAATCAAATTCCAATTGATTTTATCATTAAGACCTCCTGGTTTAGTGCTCCCAAGTCTAACAATCCATCGCAATTGCTTAATCAACATGGCTTTAGCCCTGTCTCCACCACTTAATGAGGGAGGTACATGATCAATCATAAAGTAACTTACAGATTCAAGTGGGTGTCTACAGTTTTTAAAATGATGTGCCAACGGTTGGTCAATATTCTTGTTACCCAAAGATTGATGTATGGCCAACCGGTGTGCATTCATACGTTCTTTAAATTTACGTGTGGTCTGCCCCACGTAGTATGGGCAGACCACAATGTGAACTACGTATGAAGAATTACAAGTAAGCACAAACCTGATATCGTAATCCTTATCTACAGATGGAGCCACGCTAATTGTGGCTCCGTCTGTGCCTGAACGCGCCCACACCAAAGTGAATGTCACTCACAGGAGACGAAAATACAACCAGGCAAATGTTGCTGAGATATCGATGTTTTGGAGGTTTATTTCTCTATCGTCCTAAGTGGATGCTGGGGTTCCTGAAAGGACCATGGGGAATAGCGGCTCCGCAGGAGACAGGGCACAAAAAAGTAAAGCTTTACTAGGTCAGGTGGTGTGCACTGGCTCCTCCCCCTATGACCCTCCTCCAGACTCCAGTTAGATTTTGTGCCCGAACGAGAAGGGTGCAATCTAGGTGGCTCTCCTAAAGAGCTGCTTAGAGAAAGTTTAGTTTAGGTTTTTTTTTTCTTTACAGTGAGTCCTGCTGGCAACAGGATCACTGCAACGTGGGACTTAGGGGGAAAGTAGTAAACTCACCTGCATGCAGAGTGGATTTGCTGCTTGGCTACTGGACACCATTAGCTCCAGAGGGATCGAACACAGGCCCAGCCGTGGAGTCCGGTCCCGGAGCCGCGCCGCCGACCCCCTTGCAGATGCTGAAGCGTGAAGAGGTCCGGAAACCGGCGGCTGAAGACTCCTCAGTCTTCATAAGGTAGCGCACAGCACTGCAGCTGTGCGCCATTTTCCTCTCAGCACACTTCACTGGGCAGTCACTGAGGGTGCAGAGCGCTGGGGGGGGGCGCTCTGAGAGGCAAATATAAACCTTATACAAGGCTAAAAATACCTCACATATAGCCCATAGGGGCTATATGGAGATATTTAACCCCTGCCTGACTGGAAAAATAGCGGGAGAAGAACCCGCCGAAAAAGGGGCGGGGCCTATCTCCTCAGCACACGGCGCCATTTTCTGTCACAGCTCCGCTGGTCAGAACGGCTCCCAGGTCTCTCCCCTGCACTGCACTACAGAAACAGGGTAAAACAGAGAGGGGGGGCACATTAATGGCTATATATATATATATTAAAGCAGCTATAAGGGAGCACTTAATATAAGGATATCCCTTGTATATATAGCGCTTTGTGGTGTGTGCTGGCAGACTCTCCCTCTGTCTCCCCAAAAGGGCTAGTGGGTCCTGTCTTCATTAGAGCATTCCCTGTGAGTTTGCGGTGTGTGTCGGTACGTGGTGTCGACATGTATGAGGACGATATTGGTGTGGAGGCGGAGCAATTGCCAAATATGCAGATGTCACCCCCCAGGGGGTCGACACCAGAATGGATGCCTTTATTTGTGGAATTACGTGATGGTTTATCTTCCCTTAAACAGTCAGTTGAGGACATGAGGCGGCCGGACAATCAATTAATGCCTGTCCAGGCGCCTCAAACACCGTCAGGGGCTGTAAAACGCCCTTTGCCTCAGTCGGTCGACACAGACCCAGACACGGGCACTGATTCCAGTGACGACGGTAGAAATTCAAACGTATTTTCCAGTAGGGCCACACGTTATATGATTTTGGCAATGAAGGAGACGTTACATTTAGCTGATACTACAGATACCGTAAAACAGGGTATTATGTATGGTGTGAAAAAACTACAAACAGTTTTTCCTGAATCAGAAGAATTAAATGACGTGTGTGATGAAGCGTGGGTTGCTCCTGATAAAAAGTTGATAATTTCAAAAAAGTTATTGGCATTATACCCTTTCCCGCCAGAGGTTAGGGCGCGCTGGGAAACACCCCCTAAGGTGGACAAGGCGCTCACACGCTTATCCAAACAAGTGGCGTTACCCTCTCCTGAGACGGCCGCACTTAAGGATCCATCAGATAGAAAGATGGAAGTTATTCAAAAGAATATATACACACATGCAGGTGTTATACTACGACCAGCTATAGCAACTGCCTGGATGTGCAGTGCTGGAGTAGTTTGGTCAGAATCCCTGATTGAAAATATTGATACCCTAGATAGGGACAATGTTTTACTGTCGTTAGAACAAATAAAGGATGCATTTATCTATATGCGTGATGCACAGAGGGATATTTGCACACTGGCATCTCGGGTGAGTGATATGTCCATTTCAGCCAGAAGAGCCTTATGGACACGACAGTGGACAGGCGATGCGGATTCAAAACGTCACATGGAGGTTTTGCCGTATAAAGGGGAGGAGTTATTTGGAGTTGGTCTATCAGACTTGGTGGCCACGGCTACTGCCGGGAAATCCACTTTTTTACCTCAAGTCACTCCCCAACAGAGAAAGGCACCGACCTTTCAACCGCAGCCTTTTCGCTCCTACAAAAATAAGAGAGCAAAGGGCTTGTCGTACCTGCCACGAGGCAGAGGAAGAGGGAAGAGACACCAACAGGCAGCTCCTTCCCAGGAACAGAAGCCCTCCCCGGCTCCTGCAAAAACCTCAGCATGACGCTGGGGCCTCTCAAGCGGACTCGGGGACAGTGGGGGGCCGTCTCAAAAATTACAGCGCGCAGTGGGCTCACTCGCAGGTAGACCCCTGGATCCTGCAGATAATATCTCAGGGGTACAGGTTGGAATTAGAGACGGATCCTCCTCATCGTTTCCTGAAGTCTGCCTTACCAACCGTCTCTTCCGAAAGGGAGAGGGTGTTGGAAGCCATTCACAAGCTGTACGCTCAGCAGGTGATAGTCAAAGTACCCCTATTACAACAAGGAAAGGGGTATTATTCCACTCTATTTGTGGTACCGAAGCCGGATGGCTCGGTAAGGCCTATTCTAAATCTGAAGTCCTTGAACCTCTACATAAAAAAGTTCAAGTTCAAGATGGAGTCACTCAGAGCAGTGATAGCGAACCTGGAAGAAGGGGACTTTATGGTATCCTTGGACATCAAGGATGCGTATCTACACGTTCCGATTTACCCCGCACACCAGGGGTACCTCAGGTTCATTGTTCAAAACTGTCACTATCAGTTTCAGACGCTGCCGTTCGGATTGTCCACGGCGCCTCGGGTCTTTACCAAGGTAATGGCCGAGATGATGATTCTTCTTCGAAGAAAAGGCGTATTAGTTATCCCATACTTGGACGATCTCCTAATAAGGGCAAGGTCCAGAGAACAGCTGGAGACAGCTTTAGCACTATCTCAAGAGGTGCTAAGACAACACGGGTGGATTCTGAATATTCCAAAATCCCATTTAATCCCGACAACTCGTCTGCTGTTCCTAGGAATGATTCTGGACACGGTTCAGAAAAAGGTTTTCCTTCCAGAGGAAAAAGCCAAGGAGTTATCCGATCTGGTCAGGAACCTCCTAAAACCAGGAAAAGTGTCAGTACATCAATGCACAAGAGTCCTGGGAAAAATGGTGGCTTCTTACGAAGCAATTCCATTCGGCAGATTCCATGCAAGAATATTCCAAAGGGATCTGTTGGACAAATGGTCAGGGTCGCATCTGCAGATGCACCTGCGAATAACCCTGTCACCAAAGACAAGGGTGTCACTTCTGTGGTGGTTGCAGAAGGCTCACCTATTAGAAGGCCGCAGATTCGGCATTCAGGATTGGATCCTGGTGACCATGGACGCCAGCCTGAGAGGCTGGGGAGCAGTCACACAAGGAAGAAACTTCCAGGGAGTATGGACGAGTCTGGAAAAGTCTCTTCACATAAACATTCTGGAACTAAGAGCAATCTACAATGCTCTAAGCCAGGCGGAACTTCTCCTGAAAGGAAAGCCGGTGTTGATTCAGTCGGACAACATCACGGCGGTCGCCCATGTAAACAGGCAGGGCGGCACAAGAAGCAGGAGTGCAATGGCAGAAGCTGCCAAGATTCTTCGCTGGGCGGAGAATCACGTGATAGCACTGTCAGCAGTGTTCATCCCGGGCGTGGACAACTGGGAAGCAGACTTCCTCAGCAGACACGATCTTCATCCGGGAGAGTGGGGTCTACATCCAGAAGTCTTCAACATGTTAATAGACCGTTGGGAAAGACCAATTGTAGACATGATGGCGTCTCGCCTCAACAAGAAACTGGACAAATATTGCGCCAGGTCAAGAGATCCACAGGCAATAGCTGTGGACGCACTGGTAACTCCTTGGGTGTACCAGTCAGTGTATGTGTTTCCTCCTCTGCCGCTCATACCAAAGGTATTGAAGATCATACGGCAAAGAAGAGTAAGAACAATACTAGTGGTTCCGGATTGGCCGAGAAGGACTTGGTATCCGGAACTTCAAGAGATGCTCACGGACGAACCGTGGCCTCTACCTCTGAGAAGGGACCTGCTACAGCAGGGTCCCTGTCTTTTTCAAGACTTACCGCGGCTGCGTTTGACGGCATGGCGGTTGAACGCCAGATCCTAAAAGGGAAAGGCATTCCAGAAGAAGTCATTCCTACCTTGATTAAGGCACGGAAGGAAGTCACCGTGAAACATTATCACCGCATTTGGCGAAAATATGTAGCGTGGTGCGAGGATCGGAGGGTTCCGACGGAGGAATTCCAACTGGGTCGTTTCCTACATTTCCTGCAATCAGGATTATCTATGGGTCTCAAATTGGGATCCATTAAGGTTCAAATTTCGGCCCTGTCAATATTCTTCCAAAAAGAATTGGCCTCTGTCCCTGAGGTCCAGACTTTTGTCAAGGGAGTACTGCATATACAGCCTCCTGTGGTGCCTCCGGTGGCACCGTGGGATCTAAATGTAGTTTTAGATTTCCTCAAATCCCATTGGTTTGAACCATTGAAAAAGGTGGATTTGAAATATCTCACATTGAAAGTGACTATGTTACTAGCCCTGGCCTCTGCCAGGAGAGTATCTGAATTGGCGGCTTTATCTTATAAAAGTCCTTATCTAATTTTCCATTCGGATAGGGCAGAACTGCGGACTCGTCCGCATTTTCTCCCTAAAGTGGTATCAGCATTTCATCTGAACCAACCTATTGTGGTGCCTGCGGCCACTAGCGACTTGGAGGACTCCAAGTTGTTGGACGTTGTCAGAGCCTTAAAAATATACATTGCAAGGACGGCTGGAGTCAGAAAATCTGACTCGCTGTTTATATTGTATGCACCCAACAAGTTGGGCGCACCTGCTTCTAAGCAGTCGATTGCTCGTTGGATTTGTAACACAATTCAACTTGCACATTCTGTGGCAGGCCTGCCACAGCCTAAAACTGTAAAAGCCCACTCCACAAGGAAGGTGGGCTCATCTTGGGCGGCTGCCCGAGGGGTCTCGGCATTACAACTCTGCCGAGCAGCTACGTGGTCGGGGGAGAACACGTTTGTAAAATTTTACAAATTTGATACCCTGGCAAAGGAGGACCTGGAGTTCTCTCATTCGGTGCTGCAGAGTCATCCGCACTCTCCCGCCCGTTTGGGAGCTTTGGTATAATCCCCATGGTCCTTTCAGGAACCCCAGCATCCACTTAGGACGATAGAGAAAATAAGAATTTACTTACCGATAATTCTATTTCTCGGAGTCCGTAGTGGATGCTGGGCGCCCATCCCAAGTGCGGATTATCTGCAATACTTGTACATAGTTATTGTTAACTAATTCGGGTTATTGTTAAGGAGCCATCTTTAAGAGGCCCTTTCTGTTGTCATACTGTTAACTGGGTTTAGATCACAAGTTGTACGGTGTGATTGGTGTGGCTGGTATGAGTCTTACCCGGGATTCAAAATGCCTCCCTTATTGTGTATGCTCGTCCGGGCACAGTACCTAACTGGAGTCTGGAGGAGGGTCATAGGGGGAGGAGCCAGTGCACACCACCTGACCTAGTAAAGCTTTACTTTTTTGTGCCCTGTCTCCTGCGGAGCCGCTATTCCCCATGGTCCTTTCAGGAACCCCAGCATCCACTACGGACTCCGAGAAATAGAATTATCGGTAAGTAAATTCTTATTTTCTAAAACGTTGATATCTCAGCAACATTTAGACAAACATGTGGCAGTTGCTCGATCATTCCTGGAGATAATTATATATAAGGTGCTAGAAAGGGGGAGGGGTCACAGACAAACAGCAGACAGAGAGGGAGGGGATTCTCCCCCCCCCCCCCCGGTATACCACTATCACACTTAAAATTGCCTGTAACCATACCTGAACCTATCTGGTAATAGAAATTCAGGGAATTGGTCACACATGTTTGCAAATGCATGTTTAGCTGCTGAGCCACTTCATGGCTTCTCTGATATCAGCAGTCCTAACACTACATAATAGCAGTGCCGACATAGGGCCATGTGATTTGTCTGCAGTAGGGCCTCATGATAAAGGCTATTACTAAAACACATCCAGACAGAGAGCTAATTTCCCCAGGAGCCACCCCCAGGATCTCCCATTAGCACTACAAGGAACAGCATGCCTTCCAAATACTGCTCCCATTCAATGCCTTTCTCACACAAGCAGACAAACATGTGGCAGTTGCTCGATCATTCCTGGAGACAATTATATATCAGGTGCTAGAAAGGGGGAGGGTTCACAGACAAACAGCAGACAGAGATGGGAGGGGCTTTCCCCCCTGGTATGCCCCCAGCACACTAAAAATTACCTGTAACCATACC
This sequence comes from Pseudophryne corroboree, assembly GCF_028390025.1. Lineage (NCBI taxonomy): Eukaryota > Metazoa > Chordata > Amphibia > Anura > Myobatrachidae > Pseudophryne > Pseudophryne corroboree. The sequence continues at coordinate 287,642,717 of NC_086450.1, forward strand.
TGAACCTGTCTGGTAATAGAAATTACCTGTAACCATACCTGAACCTGTCTGGTAATAGAAATTCAGAGAATTGGTCACACATGTTTGCAAACATGTTTAGCTGCTGAGCCACTTCACGGCTTCTCTGATTTCAGCAGTCCTAACACTACATAATAGCAGTGCACACATAGAGCCATGTGATTTGTCTACAGTAGGGCCTTGATCAAGCAACTGCCACATGTTTGTCTGCTTGTGTGAGAAAGGCATTGAATGGGAACAGTATTTGGAAAGCATGCTGTTCCTTGTAGTGCTAATGGGAGATCCTGGGGGTGGCTCCTGGGGAAGTTAGCTCTCTATCTGGATGTGTTTTAGTAATAGCCTTTATCATGAGGCCCTACTGTAAACAAATCACATGGCCCTATGTGGGCACTGCTATTATGTAGTGTTAGGACTGCTGATATCAGAGAAACCGTGAAGTAGCTCAGCTGCTAAACATGTGTTTGCAAACATGTGTGACTAATCCTCTGAATTTCTATTACCAGATAGGTTCAGGTATGGTTACAGGTAATTTTTAATGTGCTGGGGGGATACCAGGAGGGAAAAGCACCCACCCCTCCCCCCCTTCTCTCTGTCTGCTGTATCTCAGCAACATTTGCCTGGTTGTATTTTTGTCTCCCATGAGTGCCATTCACTTTGCTATTGACTGTATGTGTTTCTACTGTTCGGGCACCGGGAGCAGTTGTCGCCATGTAGAAGTGCCGACCACAGCAGATGTATGTATGTATGTATGTATGTATATATATATGTATGTATGTATGTACAGTGTGTGTGTGTGTGTGTGTGTGTATATATATATATATTTATACATACATATATATATATATATATATATATATCTCAAAGTTTCTTATATAGCAAACCTTATTCCGTTCCGCTTTACAATTGGAACAACAGTAATAGAACAAAACTGGGTAATAACAGAAAGACATAGAGGTAGGAAGGCCCTGCTCGCAAGCATAATGGTCCATCGAGATTGCAAAGGTTCTTAATGGGCTGTGTAATAAGGTCACCCTGCAATGTGTGCCAAGTTTCAGAAGGATGTGTAAGTGAAGAAAGTCAAAATATGTGAGGTTAAGTGTGGACTGTACAAGAAGGATGTATTTAGATAGGGAGGCATCGAGGGTTATATGGGTGGGTCTAGAATTTGATAAGCTTGTCTGAAGAGGTGAGTTTTTGGTAGTGGTGCAAGTACAAAACAATTCTTAGTGGTACTGTATGCACACGCTGAAGGCATGGCTACATGCCACAAGGGGTGTGGCCATGAAAAATGGGGGCTTGTCAACATGAGCCACGCCATCATCTCCCCCCTACGTCTCTCAGCCACATCATCTCCCCATGCATCTCTCAGCCACACCATCTGTCCCTGCATCTCTCAGCCAAACCGTCATCTCCCTCCTGCTACTCTCAACCTGCCACCTTTAAATCTGTCTCTCAGCCTGCCACACCATTCACTCTGTGTCTCTCAGCCTGTCCCCAATTCACTCCGTGTCTCTTAGCCTGCCACCCCACTTCACTATCCATTTCTCAGCTTGCTCCCCCATTCACTCTGTCTCTCAGTTTTCCCCCCTTCACTCTGTGTCTCTCAGTCTGCCCCCACCCTCCCCTCTGTGTCTCTGAGCCTGTACCTGTTCTTCACTGTGTCTCTCAGCCGCCCCGCCCATTCACTCTATGTCTCTCAGCCAGTCAGCCTGTTCACTAGCAGCCAGCCGCTCACCTTTGCACTGCAGAAGTACACACACAGTAACATGCTGGGCATGCTCCTCTTTACGGCACAGCTGCAGAGCAGGACAGGGAACGACGCATGATGTGATGTTGGGCTCCCAGCAGTCACCGCCCTGTGGTAACAGCAGGAACTTCCGCACGGCAGAGTACAGCACTCGGCGGTGCAGTGTAAATTAGTAGAGGCTGAAAGATGGTCGGGTGGTACGGTGTACCGGCTGCCAATACCTTAACAGTGTGCAGTACTGGCCTGTACTGCCATACTTGCACCCCTATTTTCAGGGAATGTTTGGAGACTAGAGGTGAGTTTTATTGTGCGTGTGACGGCATTCCACAAAGTGGGTGCAGCCTGGAAGGAGTCCTGTTATTTTGAGTGGGAGCAATTAATGTGTGTGGATGAGAGACGCAGATTTTGTGCAGAGCTGAGAGGTTGGGTAGGGAGATATTTTAAGATGAGCGAAGAGATGTTTGTTGGTGCAGTTTGGTTAATAGTCTTGTATGTTTTTGCAGTGTCTTGTGTAAGATAGGGTCGTATTATGAATATGTTTCTTAGATGAATGTAACAGGATTTTGAGACAGATTGAATGTGGGGAACATTGGACAGTTCAGAGCCAAGAATGATACCAAGGCAGCGAGCTTGTGGGGTAGAGTTGATTGATGAGTTAACAATTACCAAAAAAATTTATTGGCAGAAAAAGGATGGACATATGGGGTGAGTCAGACCTGATCGCTGCTGTGCGTTTTCGCACAGTGGGCGATCAGGTAGTAACTGCGCATGCTTATGCACCGCAATGTGCACGGATGTCGGACAACAACAAAGGGCATCACCGGTCAGCGATGGGATGGTGCAAAAAATCCGATCGCACGGGCATTCGCAAGGTGATTGACAGGAGGAAGCCGTTTGTGGGTGGTAACTGACCATTTATTGGATGTGTCCGGAAAAACGCAGGTGTGTCCAAGCATTTTCAGGGAGGGTGTCTGACATAAGCTCCGGCCCCGATCAGCCTGTTCTCATCGCACTGTAGGAGTACGTCCCGGGCTGCGCAGTGGATTTTTGCAGCTTTGCGTACACATGGGATTGCACACTTGCACAGCTCCCCCTGGAGGCGGCCACTATCCGAACGCAAGATAGCAAAGTTTGCAGCCCAATGATCAGGTCTGAATTACCCCCCATAGATACAAGCAGGCAGACATTACAATGTAACATGCCAACAGAAGGCACGATTTGAGATGATATAGGCATGAAAGGAAAAAGGGGTAGATGTACTGAGCCTTGGAGAGTTATAAAGCAGAGAGAGATAAAGTACTAGCCAATCAGCTCCTAACTGCCATGTTATAGGCTGTGTTTGAAAACATGACAGTTAGGAGCTGTTTGTCTGGTACTTTATCTCTTTCCACTTTATCTCTCTCTAAAGGGCCCCATACACTAGGACGATAATGCCCAATTTCATCCGATTTTGGGAATTCGGGCCAATATATCAGATGAAATCGGGCATTTTGGAGGCATTTCCGATCCGATCTGATGAGGGTTCCCGTGAGCATCGGATCGGATCCTCCATATTGAATGTGCTGCACATTCAAACTGGTCCGACCCCACAGGCATGGCTGGGATCGGCCAGGATCGCCTACGATACATCATATGCAAAAGGACAGCATACAATGTATCTTGGGCGTTCCTGCCCCCCGGGCGGCTGCCGGGGGTGATCGCCCATGAGATGTCATATGGACATGTCGCGGTAGTGGATGGGGCCCTTCAGGCTTAGTAGATGTACTTTCTCTGGATTGTGAGATAATGGGACATATGTGTCCCATTATCTCACAATCCAGGGAAATTACACTTCCATGACAGTATTAGAGATGAGCGCCTGAAATTTTTCGGGTTTTGTGTTTTGGTTTTGGGTTCGGTTCCGCGGCCGTGTTTTCGGTTCGAACGCGTTTTGGCAAAACCTCACCGAATTTTTTTGTCGGATTCGGGTGTGTTTTGGATTCGGGTGTTTTTTTCCAAAAACACTAAAAAACAGCTTAAATCATAGAATTTGGGGGTCATTTTGATCCCAAAGTATTATTAACCTCAAAAACCATAATTTACACTCATTTTCAGTCTATTCTGAATACCTCACACCTCACAATATTATTTTTAGTCCTAAAATTTGCACCGAGGTCGCTGTGTGAGTAAGATAAGCGACCCTAGTGGCCGACACAAACACCGGGCCCATCTAGGAGTGGCACTGCAGTGTCACGCAGGATGTCCCTTCCAAAAAACCCTCCCCAAACAGCACATGACGCAAAGAAAAAAAGAGGCGCAATGAGGTAGCTGTGTGAGTAAGATTAGCGACCCTAGTGGCCGACACAAACACCGGGCCCATCTAGGAGTGGCACTGCAGTGTCACGCAGGATGGCCCTTCCAAAAAACCCTCCCCAAACAGCACATGACGCAAAGAAAAAAAGAGGCGCAATGAGGTAGCTGTGTGAGTAAGATTAGCGACCCTAGTGGCCGACACAAACACCGGGCCCATCTAGGAGTGGCACTGCAGTGTCACGCAGGATGGCCCTTCCAAAAAACCCTCCCCAAACAGCACATGACGCAAAGAAAAAAAGAGGCGCAATGAGGTAGCTGACTGTGTGAGTAAGATTAGCGACCCTAGTGGCCGACACAAACACCGGGCCCATCTAGGAGTGGCACTGCAGTGTCACGCAGGATGTCCCTTCCAAAAAACCCTCCCCAAACAGCACATGACGCAAAGAAAAAAAGAGGCGCAATGAGGTAGCTGACTGTGTGAGTAAGATTAGCGACCCTAGTGGCCGACACAAACACCGGGCCCATCTAGGAGTGGCACTGCAGTGTCACGCAGGATGTCCCTTCCAAAAAACCCTCCCCAATCAGCACATGATGCAAAGAAAAAGAAAAGAAAAAAGAGGTGCAAGATGGAATTGTCCTTGGGCCCTCCCACCCACCCTTATGTTGTATAAACAAAACAGGACATGCACACTTTAACCAACCCATCATTTCAGTGACAGGGTCTGCCACACGACTGTGACTGATATGACGGGTTGGTTTGGACCCCCCCCAAAAAAGAAGCAATTAATCTCTCCTTGCACAAACTGGCTCTACAGAGGCAAGATGTCCACCTCATCTTCACCCTCCGATATATCACCGTGTACATCCCCCTCCTCACAGATTATCAATTCGTCCCCACTGGAATCCACCATCTCAGCTCCCTGTGTACTTTGTGGAGGCAATTGCTGCTGGTCAATGTCTCCGCGGAGGAATTGATTATAATTCATTTTAATGAACATCATCTTCTCCACATTTTCTGGATGTAACCTCGTACGCCGATTGCTGACAAGGTGAGCGGCGGCACTAAACACTCTGTCTGCTGCTAATATATAGACTGGTTGATAAAGAGATAGTATACTCGTAACTAGTATGTATGTATAAAGAAAGAAAAAAAAACCACGGTTAGGTGGTATATACAATTATGGACGGGCTGCCGAGTGCCGACACAGAGGTAGCCACAGCCGTGAACTACCGCACTGTACTGTGTCTGCTGCTAATATATAGACTGGTTGATAAAGAGATAGTATACTCGTAACTAGTATGTATGTATAAAGAAAGAAAAAAAAACCACGGTTAGGTGGTATATACAATTATGGACGGGCTGCCGAGTGCCGACACAGAGGTAGCCACAGCCGTGAACTACCGCACTGTACTGTGTCTGCTGCTAATATATAGACTGGTTGATAAAGAGATAGTATACTCGTAACTAGTATGTATGTATAAAGAAAGAAAAAAAAACCACGGTTAGGTGGTATATACAATTATGGACGGGCTGCCGAGTGCCGACACAGAGGTAGCCACAGCCGTGAACTACCGCACTGTACTGTGTCTGCTGCTAATATATAGACTGGTTGATAAAGAGATAGTATACTCGTAACTAGTATGTATGTATAAAGAAAGAAAAAAAAAACACGGTTAGGTGGTATATACAATTATGGACGGGCTGCCGAGTGCCGACACAGAGGTAGCCACAGCCGTGAACTACCGCACTGTACTGTGTCTGCTGCTAATATATAGACTGGTTGATAAAGAGATAGTATACTCGTAACTAGTATGTATGTATAAAGAAAGAAAAAAAAACCACGGTTAGGTGGTATATACAATTATGGACGGGCTGCCGAGTGCCGACACAGAGGTAGCCACAGCCGTGAACTACCGCACTGTACTGTGTCTGCTGCTAATATATAGACTGGTTGATAAAGAGATAGTATACTCGTAACTAGTATGTATGTATAAAGAAAGAAAAAAAAACCACGGTTAGGTGGTATATACAATTATGGACGGGCTGCCGAGTGCCGACACAGAGGTAGCCACAGCCGTGAACTACCGCACTGTACTGTGTCTGCTGCTAATATATAGACTGGTTGATAAAGAGATAGTATACTCGTAACTAGTATGTATGTATAAAGAAAGAAAAAAAAACCACGGTTAGGTCACTGGTATATACAATTATGGACGGGCTGCCGAGTGCCGACACAGAGGTAGCCACAGCCGTGAACTACCGCACTGTACTGTGTCTGCTGCTAATATATAGACTGGTTGATAAAGAGATAGTATACTCGTAACTAGTATGTATGTATAAAGAAAGAAAAAAAAACCACGGTTAGGTCACTGGTATATACAATTATGGACGGGCTGCCGAGTGCCGACACAGAGGTAGCCACAGCCGTGAACTACTGCACTGTACTGTGTCTGCTGCTAATATAGACTGGTTGATAAAGAGATAGTATACTACTAATATTATATACTGGTGGTCAGGTCACTGGTCACTAGTCACACTGGCAGTGGCACTCCTGCAGCAAAAGTGTGCACTGTTTAATTTTAATATAATATTATGTACTCCTGGCTCCTGCTATAACCTATAACTGGCACTGCAGTAGTGCTCCCCAGTCTCCCCCACAATTATAAGCTGTGTGAGCTGAGCAGTCAGACAGATATATAATATATATAGATGATGCAGCACACTGGCCTGAGCAGTGCACACAGATATGGTATGTGACTGAGTCACTGTGTGCTGTGTATCGCTTTTTTCAGGCAGAGAACGGATTATAAATAAAAGTGGTGGTCACTGGTCACTATCAGCAAAACTCTGCACTGTACACTACTGAGTACTCCTAATGCTCCCCAAAATTAGTAAATCAAGTGTCTCTCTAATCTATTCTAATTCTAAACGGAGAGGACGCCAGCCACGTCCTCTCCCTATCAATCTCAATGCACGTGTGAAAATGGCGGCGACGCGCGGCTCCTTATATAGAATCCGAGTCTCGCGATAGAATCCGAGCCTCGCGAGAATCCGACAGCGTCATGATGACGTTCGGGCGCGCTCGGGTTAACCGAGCAAGGCGGGAAGATCCGAGTCGCTCGGACCCGTGAAAAAAAACATGAAGTTCTGGCGGGTTCGGATTCAGAGAAACCGAACCCGCTCATCTCTAGACAGTATACACATATAACTGACAGAAAGCAGACTATGAAGGGTGTGGTATGGAAGGTAGATAGTGGCTAGGTCGACAGTGTCTAGGTCGACCACTATTGGTCAACAGTAACTAGGTCGACATGGATGCTAGGTTGACAGGGTCTCTAGGTCGATATGTTCTAGGTCGACAGGTCAAAAGGTCGACATGAGTTTTTTATGGGTTTTTTGTGTAGTTTTCTTCATAAAGTGACCGGGAACCCTAATTAGTGCACCATGTCCCATCGCATGGCTCGTTTTGCTTGCCATGCTTCAGGAAAGGTGCCTCGCTCCACTACCACTGCGCTCGGCACAGGTTACCGTTCCCAATTGTAGTCCATGTGGATCGTTAAGTATGAAAAGGTTCAAAAAAATAATAAAAATCGTGAAAAACTCATGTCGACCTTTTGACCTGTTGACCTAGAACATGTTGACCTAGAGACCCTGTAGACCTAGAAACCCTGTCGACCTAGTTACTGTCGACCAATAGTGGTCGAACTAGATAGTGTCAACCTAGTTACTGTCGACCTAGAAACCGGATCTCGACTATTAAATCTTTCAAAAGAGACAGAATAAGCAGTCCATCCTAATTATATAAAAACTCAATTAACATTTACTGAAATGAAGGACAATGCTAACCATAGCAAAACACAAACCTGGTGCAGCTGGGTTAAGAAATACAGAAGGAATATAAGGGGTATGTAATTCCCCATTCCTCCCAACTGTCCTGATTTTGGTGGGACAGTCCTGTTTTCCAGCACTTTCCTTCTATCCCATCCGTGGGCTGCAGTGCCGCACATAGCAGAACAGTGGTGGACATATGCTGTGCCCATGCCCGTGTCATCTATTTACAGTAGAGAGGGACTTGGGGGCATGTTCAGCAGCTCCTGGAGCACTGGACATACTCCTACAGTGTCAAGAAACAGGGGTCCACAGTGGTAACAAATGGGGGCGTAGCTTCTGGGAACAGCATTTCCGGTATGGTCACGCCCTAGCTGTGAAGCCATGCCCCCTAATTTTGGACACGCGCATTTGACGTGTGAAGAGGTCTCTCTTTATGTGGAAAGAATGTTGAGAGGTATGAACTCTCCCCTATTCGCTAGTAATCAGGTGGTTCCTGGTCAACAAATGAAAATACAAAGGATCAGAAACACAGTAAGCAAAATGTTTAGCTCAGAGTACGCTACAGATACCAGTCAGTAGTCTCAAACAATTTAAGGATGGGAATCTGAGTATTAGACTCAAGACATTCTATGTATATAGGGGGTCATTCCGAGTTGTTCGCTCGTTATATTTTTCTCACAACGGAGCGATTAGTCGCTAATGCGCATGCGCAATGTCCGCAGTGCGACTGCGCCAAGTAAATTTGCTATGCAGTTAGGTATTTTACTCACGGCATTACAAGGTTTTTTCTTCGTTCTGGTGATCGTAATGTGATTGACAGGAAGTGGGTGTTTCTGGGCGGAAACTGGCCATTTTATGGGTGTGTGCGAAAAAACGCTACCGTTTCTGGGAAAAACGCGGGAGTGGCTGGAGAAACGGAGGAGTGTCTGGCCGAACGCTGGGAGTGTTTGTGACGTCAAACCAGGAACAAAACTGACTGAACTGATCGCAGTTGCAGAGTAAGTGTGGAGCTACTCAGAAACTGCTAAGAAGTGTCTATTCGCAATTTTGCTAATCTTTCGTTCGCAATTTTGATAAGCTAAGATTCACTCCCAGTAGGCGGCGGCTTAGCGTGTGCAAAGCTGCTAAAAGCAGCTTGCGAGCGAACAACTCGGAATGAGGGCCTTAATCCTGTGACTGGACGGTCCCGTACGAGAGCCCTCACCGCTTTTGCGTCCCTTCCTCAGTACACAGAATGGAGTGTTAGGTCACACAGGACCTGGCCACATAGGGGATTCCCGCTTACCATCAGTAATTGCCTGTTACTGACTCCACCCACTGTGCAGTGGGCGGGTTCTACGCTGCCACCACCAAACTCCATGGTTCTGCTCTGTATGCATCGACACGCTGACTTACCACACCTGTGTGGTGCTGACAAATCCCTACTAGTCGCTTGACTAGGCCTCTGCTGGTAGTTGGCTGAAGGCGGAGCTTGGAGATGCTGGGTACACCCCGGACAGCCAGAAAATGGAGCTAGGTTTCACCTAGCCCTGCAGGTCACAAGATGAAGTGGTCATCTTGAGGCAGATGATGTTTATTTGCTCAAATAGCCTTCAAAAAGACTCTTCCCTATTGCTAGGGGCAACAGCAATACAGAAAGATGTTACAGCAGAAAGTAGTTGGTATAACACCCTCTGGAGCTCACAGGCCTCCTCTTTTTATACAGTAAAACCACACCACATCTCAGGGGGTAGTTCCCCCCTGAGTCCTTTTCATACAATCAGGATATCTTACAAAATATAAATACATTACATTTTAAAAGGATATAAGTGCATGAAGCAATTTCCTCCTTCCTGTCACACACAACGATTGGTGTCATTTTAACTCCATTCCTTACCACCTGGGAGTTTACACTTCGCCATTGATACATTTATCACATAGCTTCAAAATATGGTTTGTATTTGACTTCCCAAACAAATGTTCCTCATCCTTTTCCTGTCACACACAAAGTTCTTGTAATTTAAACATAAATCTGCATCCGCCATAATGCGGCCTAGGAAATCTTAGATCAAACTGTTGTTAAATGAAACCCACTAATTTGCATTCATAAAACACAATGGGGTAGATGTATTAATCTGGAGAAGGCATAAGGAAGTGATAAATCTGTGATATGTGCAAGGTGATAAAGGCACCAGCCAATCAGATCCTAACTGTTCATTTACATATTGGAGCTGATTGGCTGGTGCCTTTATCACCTTGCACATATCACTGGTTTATCACTTCCTTATGCCTTCTCCAGGTTAATACATCTGCCCCAATCTAATTAACATGTTCCTGTCTCATTCACATCTCCATGCAAACCAAGTTTTTGGGATTACAATAGGAAAGGCTGAAAAGACAAACAGTCTTCCTTCCAAATCTTAGTTTGTATTTCAAAGAAAATGTTTGGCCACCAAAAGGCCTGCTAATTAACACTTACTTGTACATAGCAAGTCTGGAGCTAGGACAATTACCATATGACTTGCTATATACAAGATGTTGAAGAACAATCATCAAAGCCCTTTAGAATCAAAATAACTCATACTGTACTTTTCTCATAAGTGCCCTGTCCATGCAGTTCTATAACCGTGCAGTTCATAATTCTCCAACTACGCACAGCGCAGCGATATAACATATTAAGACACATTATTAAACATACATTTAGTCATGTATAGTGCATGGTGCCTAGAGCCAAGCGTTCCTTTTTAAAATGGCACCTAGTGCCCATTGTCCATTTAAAATGGTGTCTGGCAGCTGAGGGATAACCCCTTCAGTGCCGCCACTGCCATTATCCATGTGGCTGGGGGGTATCTGGCCACAACCCCATTTTTCATAAAACTTTTATAATATCAGGCAGCATAGAAAGCCTATCAAAATAGATGAATTGCAGCAGTGCATATTTAACCACATATAAAAAGGGAGTAGTAGGAACAGTCCAATTACGTAATATAATTGTTTTTGCCACTGTAACGACCATGGAGATAAATGGTATACGTTCTCTATGGCAACCCTGGAGGTCCCAGTTAATTAAATTAACACACAGCATAGCGAAGGGATACTTGACCAGGCAAAGGTTACAAATGTTATTGATGAACATTACCTTATTCCAGAACCTTCTGATATTCCCAAATATTGTGAAACAAGGAGGCACATGCACATTTGCATTTAAGACATTTACCAGATTTCCCTGGGACTATATTTTTTCTTTGAATCTGAGTGAGGTAGGTATAGTATGATGCAGTGTCTTAAACCGTACTTCCTTCAACATGAGAGAATGGAGGATTTTCATGGTTTTCTCCACATATTGTAATAAGATATCAAGGGAGGTCACCTGAGGTATGTCAGTAGGGGATGCAGTCAGGATCCGGACAGTCAGAATACTGACAGCAGTGGTGAGATTTTATATTCTATTTAACCTGCACATAGGACCTGATTCAGGTTGGATTGCAGATTCTGCGATCGCAGCAACTGTGGACAACCCCCTGCGAAGGCTGCCATTATTACCTTCGGAGTGGCTGCATGTGACGTCAAGCAGTCACCCCGAAAATGGCTGCAACCTGCACCCATTTGTAGTATTCAGCCCCCGCAATGCCACGCTACTGCCCTGGCAATGCCACATCGCAGCCCTGTGAACGCTGCCCCGCAATTACCTCTGCCTGTCAATCAGCCACAAGCATTCACAGCCAATGTGATTCAATCGCATTGGTTGGGTGCAGACGCGCAGGGCAAGACCTACGCTTGCGCATTGGCGGCTAATAGGGCAAATTGCGGTCGCATCGCGATAGCGGTGCAACTTGAATACGGCCCATAGCTTACATTTCAGCCTATTTACCCGAGAGTTGAGTTCATATGATTATAAAACTACTTTCACTGATGATTGAAACCTATCTGTAAGTGTAGGGACTCGCAAAATGAGTACCCTAGAATTGTGAGCTTACAGTATATGTCTTTTTAGAAATATGAACTCATGCACAACAGAATATGCTGGTGCTACTGTATATCTGTATATATAAGCCGCTTAATAAATTAATTCTGCTTTTTTGCTAGATATATCCAAATTTCCAATAATATGGGTAAGCGCTGACAAGTTTTCATTCAATAAATGTCAAGTGTTTTTCCTCCTTTTAACCTGTGTGTGTCTATGTGTAAACCAAATCACCAGTCATTTATTGTGTTGCGCTGGGGTTCTTGGTAGACCTTGTCAAGTTTTGCAGTCCCTACTTGGAAACACAACTCAGGTGAAAAAGCTGCATTTGGTACGAGGTGAGACTAACCTAACCGGAAAACACACCACCCCTCCAGGAACACCTTACTACCACGCCATTCAAGGGCTACAAGTTTTTAGTCACTTACAAAATAGTTTGCAAGTAAGCTTTCTCTATTCAGGGAAACAAGCTTTATGGGAGTACTTTAATCCAATGTGTTATCCCCCTGGTTTTAAGAACATGACACAGGCTTGTGCTTACGTTAACTATTACCTACAAACATTTACTAAGGCTCATAGTTTCCATCCCATGTATCATAAAAAGTGATCTGTATGTTAATTCTATTGAACAAAGGTAACACTGAAAACCATTATTAGCACCTGTAATGAATCCAGCTTTAATACATCTCCGTGTCCCATTAGTGGGGTTAAAATATGCCTGCTTCAGTAACAGAATGAGACAGTTAACATGTTTATTTAGGGACAAATAGACGTGAAGATATTTTGACCTGTAATGTATAATATGGTAAGCTTATAGATAGTATGATAACATGGTGGTAATCTATTAAAAGGTCATATGTACAATAACAGGTTTCCACTTATGCCTGTATGTGCAGTACTGTGTGCTCTGGTTAACATGTTAAGACTCTTGTGGTTTTTCTCACCCAATTGGACTATACGCTTATGTACAGTATGCCGCAGCATTGTGTATTCAAGACCAATTAGAAACCTTAACCTACATATACTTTTTTCAAATTATATTATTACAATAATTTATTTGCATCATGTGTCATAACGCTGTTCTAACCAAAGGCAAGATCAGTTAAAGATGAAGGAAATATAGCCTAGGTTTTCACATCCAGTGTTACCAAATATTTCCTCTGGTTTTGGTCTACAGACTTTACTACATCTATGAGATCTGTAGACTTTGGTAAGCTTATTTATAACATATACTGTATGTTAAATGATCACATAGCAATACAAGAAAAAAAAAATATCCAATTCTTATAGTGAACTATTTATTGAGCATTACACATGGCAGCAATTATGATTGTTGTACAAGATGTTAAATGCCGGTATGGTAATATAGCGATTTAGTGATGGTATTCATGGCTCAGAGCAGCCAACAGAACAGCGCTGAGTTTCTCCCAGATGGCCTGGACTTTAGGTGTGAATGCAGGTCCCAGTTTGGTAGCCAAGACAATCACCAGAACTTCCAGCAGGCGCTGTGAATAGATCAAAACATGTCTGAATATCTAGTAAAACATACACATACCATAATTATATGGTGCTAGCACTTATGTGGCACTGTTCAATAATTACCAGACCTCTTCACATGTGGTTAATGTGTGCTCCATGTATTATGAGAGTTCTTAACTACTGGGATGTTAAGCCACTTACAATGGGTCTCCTGATACATAGAGTGGTAGTAGTAGTAGTAGCAGTAGTAGTAGTAGTAGTAATAATCATCATCATTATCATCAAGTATTAATATTCTATAGCACAATTTCCTTAACTATATTTTAACTAATTTGTAATGAAAAATAAAGTAATTAAAAGCAAGTACAATACTAGTAACAATTGCTTCCCAGCTGATTGTCAGATATAACTTTAGTCTTGGACAGATAGGAAATTACATAATTGAACTAACCTTGAAGTTTTCGGGGTCAACATGAAGCTCCTGGGCATGCTGTTTGCTTAGGGCGGACAGATAGTGTTTGACGTCATCAAGGTGTTGAATGGCATTGGCAACAGCAGTCAGCACCTTCGTGCCGTGAGCGTGGACCTTGGCATTTCCAGCAATAGCACTGGGACTGTTCAGGCTTCCGAAGGAGCTGAAATATCTCTGGGTCCAGGGGTAGACAATCAGCAGCCTATTCAGATGGGAGAAGAAAAAATATTTTACTATTTTTGGGAACATTTTATCATGTACTATCCTACTAAAACTTAACAAAGGTATAAATATTTGCCAGAGAAGTAAATGTATAACAATGTAATAATACATTCTAGCTTGTTTAACATGTAAAAGAAAAGAAATAAAGCAGTTTTACCATTTATAATTAACTCCAGCTTAGTAAAGAATATAATGACTTCTGCAAGGAAATAGCAATTATACCACGGTATATCAATTATAGCAAATAATAGTATAGTACCGGGTAACATGCTTTGCTCTAGTTACCTGCTCAACACATCAGCACCTTCATGTTCCGGGTGTATCTTTCCCCAGGTGGAGTTGATGACTGCCTTCTCTTCAGCTGTCCAGTGGACCATGTTGCCTGTGAGAGTGAGTAGCTGCTAACGTTTGCAAACGAGAAGTAAATGCTTCTGAGCTTTTCAGATTACAACCCTGATTTATAGTCCATTTTTGCCAAGTCACACCCACTCTCCTTTTGTGCTGTGTCATATTATTGCTTCTCCACCCTGCCCACCCTTGCAGATCTAATCTGGTGGGTATAAGCCATGAGTAGGTTTTACTTATTGTTTATACATGTTTATATGTTTTACAGATCATAAATTCATTGGTGTACAAAAAATTCTAAAGTTTTACTTATTATCAATAAGGGGAATTTGTAATAACCTCAGACAGATCTTTAGACAAAAGAAAATAACGTTTATGCAAAAATAATCTATGGGTGATTCTCAGCCCATGTGCAATGTACACTGTGTTATGTTTAAATTAAGATATTTTATTTTTAGCTTCAAAACAGTGAAAATATTTGACTATTTTCCCTTTTTGCCAACACAAACACGGATGGCGGTCATTAGGGGCACATGAGTTATGTCGACATGCATTGGGTCGACCACGTTTGGTTGACATGCATTAGGTTGACATGGTCATTAGGTCGACATGTACTAGGTTGACATGGAAAAAGGTCGACATGAGTTTTCACAATTTTTTTTATTTTTTTACCTTTTTCATACTTAACGATCCACGTGGGCTACAATTGGGAAAGGTAACCCAGCCCGAAGTGCGGCGAGCAAAGTGAGCAGTGCGAGGGCACACGGTGCACTAATTGGGGTTCCCAGTCACTTTACCAAGAAAACTACACTAAAAAAAAGTAACAAAACTCATATCGACCTTTTTCCATGTTGAACTAGTACATGTCGACCTAATGACCACGTCGACCTAGTGATCATGTCCACCTAATGCATGTTGATCAAACGTGGTCAACCCGATGTATGTCGACCTAACTCATATGGACCTAATGAACCACACCCCACAAATACTCAGCTGCAAATCCAGAATAATATATCAGAAAATGTCTATGAATTTTTTTTTGCATTATACATGTGTATAAGAAAAAATGAAAAAGTAACTTGCGCCCTTTTACACCCCGAGGAAGGAAGCCATTTCCGAAACACATTGGTGTTTTTTCTGAAGTACCCCAGGTTTGATTTCACCACTTGAAGGTATACCTTTGTTTTTTATTAAATAAGGAAACCCATGTTCTTATTTTTTTGGGAGGGATGACTTTTTACCCTGAATTCCTAAGGTATAAAGTGGAACAAACCATGTTGCCATAATGGGGATACTATGCTTTTTATTGTTTTCAAACTTACTGTAACCAATGTACAGATGTATATATTTTACATTTTTTGATGTCTGAATAAACTTTTTTTGGATGAAAAGTTTTTTCAAATCTGTCTTGGATCATACCTACAGTATCTGTGCTATCTGTTGTGGACTGGGACTTAAGGGCCCTACACATTTAACGATCCACCGCCAAGCTTCCCTGACGGCGGATATGGCCGACAGGCCACCTGGCGGTGGGGGGGCAGTGAGGGGGGGAGTGAAGTTCCTTCACTCCCCCCGTCACCCGGCTCCATAGAAGTGCAGGCAAATATGGACGAGATCCTCCATATTGGCCGGCATGCACAGGTGACGGGGCACCAGCGATGAACGAGTGCGTAGCCATGCATTGGTCATCGCTGGTGCCTCCACACTGAAAGATATGAATGGTATTTCGTTCATTAATGGACGAGATCGTTCATATCTTTCAGTCAGATCGACCAGTGTGTAGGGCCTATTACCGTGGTAGAAGGTGGAGGAACGACAAGTGAAAGGACCAGCACAAATATACCTTTTGGTGAACATAGGTGAGTGTTATAAGAAGGGGAGAGGAACATATACACCTGGGCCCTGAAAAACACTGAGTGGTGATTTTAATAAACCTTTTGGTGGATGTTTTTTTTTCAGTTTGGAGATTCCTCCTAATATATGAGAAGTGTTCTACTGACTAAGAAGTCTATTTACTAAGCCCTGGATGGTGATAAAGTCAACGGAGATAAAGTGCACATGATGCAAAGAAAAAAAGAGGTGCAATGAGGTAGCTGTGTGACTAAGCTAAGCGACCCAAGTGGCCGACACAAACACCTGGCCCATCTAGGAGTGGCACTGCAGTGTCAGACAGAATGGCACGTCAAAAAATAGTCCCCAAACAGCACATGATGCAAAGAAAAAAAGAGGTGCAATGAGGTAGCTGTGTGACTAAGCTAAGTGACCCAAGTGGCCGACACAAACAACTGGCCTATCTAGGAGTGGCACTGCAGTGTCAGACAGGATGGCACTTCAAAAAATAGTCCCCAAAATGCACATCATGCAAAGAAAAAAAGAGGTGCACCAAGGTCGCTGGATGGTTAAGCTAAGCGACCCAAGTGGCCGACACAAACAACTGGCCCATCTAGGGGTGGCACTGCAGTGTCAGACAGGATAGCATTTCAAAAAATAGTCCCCAAACAGCACATGATGCAAAGATAAATTAAAGAAAAAAGAGGTGCAAGATGGAATTGTCCTTGGGCCCTCCCACCCACCCTTATGTTGTATAAACAGGACATGCACACTTTAACAAACCCATAATTTCAGCGACAGGGTCTGCCACACGACTGCGACTGAAATGACTGGTTGGTTTGGGCCCCCACCAAAAAAGAAGCAAGCAATCTCTCCTTGCACAAACTGGCTCTACAGAGGCAAGATGTCCACCTCCTCCTCATCCTCCGATTCCTCACCCCTTTCACTGTGTACATCCCCCTCCTCACAGATTATTAATTCGTCCCCACTGGAATCCACCATCTCAGGTCCCTGTGTACTTTCTGGAGGCAATTGCTGGTGAATGTCTCCACGGAGGAATTGATTATAATTCATTTTGATGAACATCATCTTCTCCACATTTTCTGGATGTAACCTCGTACACCGATTGCTGACAAGGTGAGCAGCCGCACTAAACACTCTTTCGGAGTACACACTGGAGGGGGGGGGCAACTTAGGTAAAATAAAGCCAGTTTCTGCAAGGGCCTCCAAATTGCCTCTTTTTCCTGCCAGTATACGTACGGACTGTCTGACGTGCCTATTTGGATGCGGTCACTGATATAATCCTCCACCATTCTTTCAATGGTGACAGAATCGTATGCAGTGACAGTAGACGACATGTCAGTAATCGTTGGCAGGTCCTTCAGTCTGGACCAGATGTCAGCACTCGCTCCAGACTGCCCTGCATCACCGCCAGCAGGTGGGCTCGGAATTCTTAGCCTTTCCCTCGCAGCCCCAGTTGCGGGAGAATGTGAAGGAGGAGCTGTTGACGGGTCACGTTCCGCTTGACTTGACAATTTTCTCACCAGCAGGTCTTTGAACCTCTGCAGACTTGTGTCTGCCGGAAAGAGAGATCCAACGTAGGTTTTAAATCTAGGATCGAGCACGGTGGCCAAAATGTAGTGCTCTGATTTCAACAGATTGACCACCCGTGAATCCTGGTTAAGCGAATTAAGGGCTCCATCCACAAGTCCCACATGCCTAGCGGAATCGCTCGGTTTTAGCTCCTCCTTCAATGTCTCCAGCTTCTTATGCAAAAGCCTGATGAGGGGAATGACCTGACTCAGGCTGGCAGTGTCTGAACTGACTTCACGTGTGGCAAGTTCAAAGGGTTGCAGAACCTTGCACAACGTTGAAATCATTCTCCACTGCGATTGAGTCAGGTGCATTCCCCCTCCTTTGCCTATATCGTAGGTAGCTGTATAGGCTTGAATGGCCTTTTGCTGCTCCTCCATCCTCTGAAGCATATAGAGGGTTGAATTCCACCTCGTTACCACCTCTTGCTTCAGATGATGGCAGGGCAGGTTCAAGAGTGTTTGCTGGTGCTCCAGTCTTCGGCGCGCGGTGGCTGAATGCCGAAAGTGGCCCGCAATTCTTTGGGCCACCGACAGCATCTCTTGCACACCCCTGTCATTTTTTTTTAAATTCTGTACCCCCAAATTCAATGTATGTGCAAAAAATGGGACGTGCTGGAATTTGCCCACATGTAATGCACGCACAATATTGGTGACGTTGTCCGATATCACAAATCCCCAGGAGAGTCCAATTGGGGTAAGCCATTCTACGATGATGTTCCTCAGTTTCCGTAAGAGGTTGTCAGCTGTGTGCCTCTTATGGAAAGCGGTGATACAAAGCGTGGCCTGCCTAGGAACGAGTTGGCGTTTGCAAGATGCTGCTACTGGTGCCGCCGCTGCTGTTCTTGCTGTGGGAGGAAATACATCTACCCAGTGGGCTGTCACAGTCATATAGTCCTTAGTCTGCCCTGCTCCACTTGTCCACATGTCCGGTGGTTAAGTGGACATTGGGTGCAACTGCATTTTTTAGGACACTGGTGACTCTTTTTCTGAGGTCTGTGTACATTCTCGGTATTGCCTGCCTAGAGAAATGGAACCTAGATGGTATTTGGTACCGGGGACACAGTACCTCAAGCAATTCTCTAGTTTCCTGTGAATTAACGGTGGATACCGGAAACACGTTTAACACCGCCCAGGCTGCCAAGGCCTCAGTTATCCGCTTTGCAGCAGGATGACTGCTGTGATATTTCATCTTCCTCGCAAAGGACTGTTGGACAGTCAATTGCTTACTGGAAGTAGTACAAGTGGTCTTCCGACTTCCCCTCCGGGATGACGATCGACTCCCAGCAGCAACAACAGCAGCGCCAGCAGCAGTAAGCGTTACACTCAAGGATGCATCGGAGGAATCCCAGGCAGGAGAGGACTCGTCAGACTTGACAGTGACATGGCCTGCAGGACTATTGGCTTTCCTGTGTAAGGAGGAAATTGACACTGAGGGAGTTGGTGGTGTGGTTTGCAGGAGCTTGGTTACAAGAGGAAGGGATTTAGTTGGCAGTGGCTTGCTTCCGCTGTCACCCAAAGTTTTTGAACTTGTCAATGACTTCTGATGAATGCGCTCCAGGTGACGTATAAGGGAGGATTTTCCGAGGTGGTTAACGTCCTTACCCCTACCTATTACAGCTTGACAAAGGCGACACACGGCTTGACACCTGTTGTCCGCATTTCTGTTAAAATAATTCCACACCGAAGAGGTGATTTTTTTTGTAATTTGACCAGGCATGTCAATGGCCATTTTCGTCCCACGGACAACAGGTGTCTCCCCGGGTGCCTGACTTAAACAAACCACCTCACCATCAGAATCCTCCTTGTCAATTTCCTCCTCAGCGCCAGCAACACCCATATCCTCATCCTGGTGTACTTCAACAGTGACATCTTCAATTTGACTATCAGGAACTGGACTGCGGGTGCTCCTTCCAGCACTTGCAGGGGGCGTGCAAATGGTGGAAGGTGCCACCTCTTCCCGTCCAGTGTTGGGAAGGTCAGGCATCGCAACCGACACAATTGGACTCTCCTTGGGGATTTGTGATTTCGAAGAACGCACAGTTCTTTGCTGTGCTTTTGCCAGCTTAAGTCTTTTAATTTTTCTAGCGAGAGGATGAGTGCTTCCATCCTCATGTGAAGCTGAACCACTAGTCATGAGGAACATAGGAGAGGGCCTCAGCCGTTCCTTGCCACTCCGTGTCGTAAATGGCATATTGGCAAGTTTACGCTTCTCCTCAGACGATTTTAATTTTGATTTTTGGGTCATTTTACGGAACTTTTGTTTTTTGGATTTTACATGCTCTCTTCTATGACACTGGACATCGGCCTTGGCAGACGACGTTGATGGCATTTCATCGTCTCGGCCATGACTAGTGGCAGCAGCTTCAGCATGAGGTGGAAGTGGATCTTGATCTTTCCCTATTTTACCCTCCACATTTTTGTTCTCCATTTTTTAATGTGTGGAATTATATGCCAGTAATATATCAATAGCAATGGCCTACTGTACCGTACTGCTATATATTATATACTGGTGGTCAGCAAAATTCTGCACTGTCCTCCTACTATATATATACTGCGCAAAACTTAAATGCACCACAGGTATGGATGGATAGTATACTTGACGACACAGAGGTAGGTAGAGCAGTGTACTACTGTACCGTACTGCTATATATTATATACTGGTGGTCAGCAAAATTATGCACTGTCCTTCTACTATATATATACTTTGCAAAACTTAAATGCACCACAGGTATGGATGGAAAGTATACTTAACGACACAGAGGTAGGTAGAGCAGTGGACTACTGTACCGTACTGATATAATACTGGTGGTCACTGGTCAGCAAAATTCTGCACTGTCCTCCTACTATATACTACACTGCAGCACAGATATGGAGCGTTTTTCAGGCAGAGAACGTATAATACTGGTGGTCACTGGTCAGCAAAACTCTACACTGTCCTCCTACTGTATAATACTGGTGGTCCCCAGTCCCCACAATAAAGCACACTGAGCACAGATATTTGCAGCACACTGAGCACAGATATGGAGCGTTTTTCAGGCAGAGAACGTAGATATTTTCAGCACACTGAGCACAGATATTTGCAGCACACTGAGCACAGATATTTACGTGCTGTAACTGAACACAACTGAGAGAACGCTGCACACGTCCTCTCCCTATCATCTCCAATGCACGAGTGAAAATGGCGGCGACGCGCGGCTCCTTATATAGAATACGAATCTTGCGAGAATACGACAGCGGGATGATGACGTTCGGGCGCGCTCGGGTTAACCGAGGAAGGCGGGAGGATCCGAGTCTGCCTCAGAACCCTGTAAAATGGGTGAAGTTCGCGGGGGTTCGGATTCCGAGGAACCGAACCCGCTCATCTCTAATTATACATGTATATTTATAATCTAAAACTGGGTGCGCACTATGGGGATAATTCAGACTGGATCGCTGCAGCAGTTAAACTGAATTCTCCCTTCTCTGATATTACACTTTTTTCACAGTTCACTTTGCTCGCACAGTTCTCTCATTTTGTAATGCATTTCCCTGGCTGCCTTTCCCTAGATCAGACATTCCCAACCTCGGTCCTCAAGGCACACAAACAGTCCAGGTTTTAGTGATATCCATGCTTAAGCACAGGTGAATTAATTAGTACCTCAGTTATTGGATTTAACCATCTGTGCTGAAGCCTGGATATCACTAAAACCTGCACTGTTAGTATGCCTTGAGGACCGAGTAATTTTATGGTTTATGTTAGATAGTAATGCAGCCTTAATTCAATATACAAGCAAATGGTTTATGATAGATAGTAATACAGATTTAATGCAACATATAAGCAAATGAACATTTTTGGTGTCTTCTCTGAATGATGTTAGTTTGTGCATACCTCCCAACATGACCCTTTCCAGGAGGGACACAATGCTCTGCTTCTGGACTTTTCTCTTAATGTATGATTGCCATCACCTGTTTTGAACAGGTTAATGGATAAGAAAGGCATTTCACCACAGGTGCTGGCAATGATAAATTAAAAGGGAAGTCCAGGAGCAGAGCATTCTGTCCCTCCTGGAGAGGGTCATGTTGGGAGGTATGGTTTGTGTACATTATTTTAAATGGTATGATTGAATGGATTCAGCATACCTCCCAACATGACCCTCTCCAGGAAGGACATAATGCTCTGCTCCTGGATGTTTCTCTTAATGTATGATTGCCGGCACCTGTGTTGAACAGGTTAATGGATGAGAAAGGTGTTTCAGCACAGGTGATGGCAATCATAAATAAAGAGGGAAGTCCAGAAGCAGAGCATTTTGTCCCTCCTGGAGAGGGTCATGTTGGGAGGTATGGATTCAGTATGATATCCCAGCTGACGGATGCTAGCTGTCAGGATCCCGACAGCGGCATCCTGCCAGCCAGAGTACCGGCAGCCAGCGGGCTAGCTGCGCTTGCCACGTTTCGGGTTCTATTCTCTCTTGGGTGGTGGTGTGGACCCACCACCTGAGTGGAAATACAGGGGAGTGGTTGGTATTCTGTCTGCCGGCATTTTACAGGCTGTCGGGATTCCGGCGTCGGGATCCTGAACGCCGAGATCCCGACAGTCGGTATATTAACTACATTCCGATTAAATACCTTGCATTTAAACTGAAGTATGGCTAAATTCTATTTATCTGAGGGAAAAAATAAATCAATCCATTCCCTCTAAATATCACAAAAATATCAGCCAATTATCTCCAATTTTCCACATAATTCACCTGTTTACCAGCATCCAAATTAGATTCCTCCATTTCTATCCTACTCCATTCCTTTTATCTTTCAAATGAAATGTAGCTGTGAGCCATTGTGTTTACAGTATGTGTGAAGTTGTATAATACTGCTACTAGTGCGTTTACCATCAGGACATGTATTACATATCCGTAACTGGAGTTTAAATTATCTTTTAATTTTTTTTTATAATTTTGGTTTGGACTAATTCATTAACAGGGGTCACTATAGAAAATGATATTGGGGGTAATTCCAAGTTGATCGCAGCAGGATTTTTGTTAGCAATTGGGCAAAACCATGTGCACTGCAGGTGTGGCAGATATAACATGTGCAGAGAGAGTTAGATTTGGGTGGGGTGTGTTCAATCTGCAATCTAATTTGCAGTGTAAAAATAAAGCAGCCAGTATTTACCCTGCACAGAAATAAAATAACCCACCCATATCTAACTCTTTCTGCACATGTTATATCTGCCTCCCCTGCAGTGCACATGGTTTTGCCCAATTGCTATCAAAAATCCTGCTGCGATCAACTTGGAATTACCCCCATTGTTAACTGCATTGTACATTAACTAATACAAAGCCAAATGATTAGGTCTGCATTTTTTTTATTTAGTTTTAGATCTTGGAGTAGTTATAGGTATAGGTTATTATAACTACATGTGTAGTTATATATTGTTTTAAGTACCTCTGTGCAAAGAAAACACTAGTTTCTACAGATTAATATAATTGCACTGAATTCTGATATTTCTTAAACTTTAAATATTGTGAGCCACTAAATTATGGGCCTATTTTACCATAAACTTTGTCTAATCTACACATAACATTAGCAATTGTCTTAGGCTACCAGAAGATAGATATCCATTGGATGGCAGAATTGGCTGCTTATCACATGCTCACACTTTCAAAAGGTTCCTTGCTGGATTATTTTATCATATCACCAATGGACATGTTCCAGTGAAAGATAAAAACAGATGAGTAACCAGAAGCAACCTGGCTGCATATGCAGCCGATCTTCGTCCATCTATGAATAAGGTCCTTAATACACTGTCACTGTTATCCATCTCTGCTTATTGAGATAACAAGCCCCAGAGACTCTTTCATTCACATGTTCCTTGATGACCTCTCCAGGGTCTGTAGAACTACCAGTACAGACATGCCCTGCTACTGTATTCTCTTTCTGACATTACTGTGCAACTATTGGAAAAGAAAAAGAAGAGTTACTTTGCTTAGTTGTACTTTGATCTTAGTATAAAAACACAATAGATTTTATTTACTAGAAGTCGATTTGGGTCGATTTTTGGTTGATGTTTGGACGATTTTTGATCAATATTGTGTTTCAGGGTTTAAATCATTCATTTACTAACAGATTATTTTTGACATTGTTTAAAAAATGTATAAAAAAACCATCTGTAAATGTGACATTTAGACCCTGAAATGCAAAACCTATCAAACATCGTAGTAAATATACCCCTAAATCCCACTTTACGAACAGATGATTTCTGAATTTTTTTTTAAAAGGATGTAAAAAATAATCTGTTAGTAAAAGTGTGATTTAGTCCCTAAAACACAAAATTGGCCAAACATCAACCAAAAATCTATCAATCGACTCAAATCAGCTCTTAGTAAATATATCCTAGTATGTGTATTTGGTATGAATTAAAAATCTAGAAAGTACTCCTTTTCTATGAATCTTCCCAATGCATGTCAGAATAATATCTGCTGAAATCATATGTAATGTTTAGTAAAAAAGAATTATTCAAAACCCTTGTAAGAGTCTTTTTGTTGTATAGATTTGAGCAAAATGTTTGCTAAATACAAGCAGCGCCGTTTCTTGCGGCACTTTGTCCCCCATTTTGCTCCCCCTCCTCTTCCCTAGTACTCCACTCAGGAGCTGAGTTTTGCGGAATGACGCAGTTACATCGTGACATCATGACGCAATCGCGTCATTCTGTGAAACTCTGCACCCCCAAATGGAGTTCTAGGTAGGAGGGGGAGTGTGATAGCAGCTTGCCCCCGCAGGTGAATATTCTTTATACACCCCCTTGACAACGAGCATTACCCTTGGCATCGAGCATGAATCGCAGAGCATGAAACCTCTGGCAATGAGCATGACACCCAGGTCATGACACCCCTGACAATGAGCATGGCACCTAGCTTATGAAACCCCTGGCCACGAGCATGACACCCAGCACATGAAACCCCTGGCAATGAGCATGACACCCAGGACATGAAACCCATGGCCACGAGCATGACACCCAGCACATGAAACCCCTGGCCACGAGCATGACACCCAGCACATGAAACCCCTGGCCATGAGCATGACACCCAGGACATGAAACCCCTGGCCACGAGCATGACACCCAGCACATGAAACCCCTGGCCATGAGCATGACACCCAGCACATGAAACCCCTGGCCACGAGCATGACACCCAGCACATGAAACCGCTGGCAACAAGCAGGTAATTAAAAGTAATTAAAAGCTTTACAATAGGGCATAATGTATCATGGACATTGCATTATGTGCCATAATATAGTGCAGGGGGCCTAATATAGTGCAAGGGGCATTACTGTGTGGGGCTTAATATGGAGGATTTTTTTTCCTGTGGTAGCCGAGGTCTGTTGTTGCATGGTCAAAAACTGGGATGTAAGATAGTCTTTTCCTGTGAGGCCACACCCATTTATAGTGAGGCCACACCCATTTTAACTAGACCCCACCCCCTCTCACACCAAAATGTTATGTCTATGGGGGGGGGGGGGGGTGCATTTTGAATGTCTGGGTGGGGGACGGGACTTTTTTTTTTTTTTACTCTTCACGCTGGGAGCCAAATTGTCTAGAAACAGCCCTGAATACAAGGTATATAGAAATGTGACAAAAAGAAATAGGAAGTGTTTAAAGATGTCTCTTTACTGTCCCTATTCTATGTTGACTTATTTACTATCTAATTTTTTTTTGTGTATTATAGTATGTGTTCAATAATCAGGTATAATGCTCTGTATATATCAGGTAAAAATAATTTTTCTCCTTAGAATCTTCCACTAAAAATAAGGAAATTTTTCAATGTGGAAACATGCTATATACACTGGCGTATTTATAATGGGTGCAGTGTGTGTGGTGCACGTAGCCCCCCAAGGTCCAGGGGGGCCCACATCGCACACCCTGCCTCTTATTTTTTCATTACTTACCCTCCAGAGTCCTGTGTCACAGCAGAAATCACTGTAAAAATGGTGCCGCTGTTATTTTCCCGGTGTTTTGTGCATGCGCAGTAGGGAAATCACTGGGAAAATGGCCACCGTGACATTTTCCCAGAGACCTGTGCATGTGCACTAGACTCTGGGGCAGTACTAGAGTCCCCTAGTGCCCAGTGTCATGAGTGCTGTCAGCTACAGGGAAGGGGGCCCAGAAGGAGACTGCACACGGGCCTCATCCTCTCTGAAGACACCCCTGGCTGTATATATTAGTGTAACATAAAAATAGGTTGTTGGGATTTTATACAAAGATAGTTTTAGTTTCACTGAAGGTATACCCGCACAAAGTGATTTCTTTAGTTGATAAGGTAAAATTTTATCATATAACAATGTTAGTCATCCTGTTCTTAGATTAAATAGCTTTTAATTGATACAAGTTACCAATATCAGTATCGGTGCATGTGATATTCAGTAGGGCATATGTTTCCACATACGCTAAGAGATTCACAAACTGGTGATCCTCTATGGTGGCGAATTAACCCTATTTATCCTGTTTTTTTGTGAAGGCTTCTTATGCCCAACTTTTCATGAGTTTACAAGTCCTTTTATGTATTCTCAGTCCCCATGTGGATGACCCTTGTTTTTAAAGTTTTAGATAACATTGAGCTGATCTATCGATCTATCTATAAGTTATGGTAGACTTACCATTGTTAACTCTCTTTCTGTGCAGTACACTGGGTTCCACAGGGTAACATCGGGGGTACAGTGGACCTTGATCCAGAGGCACCAACAGGCTAAAGCTTTAGGCTGTCCCAGGATGCATTGGGGCCTCCTCTATAACCCTGCCTCTAGGCACTGAGAGCTTAGTTTCATTAACCAGTCCAATACAGGAGCAGGTATGAGAGAAGGTAGATGTTAGTCACACAGAACCACATTCTCATGACAGGAGTAGGGACCTGTGACTAATGCCATACAAACTAGTGATGAGCACCGGAAATTTTTCGGGTTTTGTGTTTTGGTTTTGGGTTCGGTTCCGCGGCCGTGTTTTGGGTTCGAACGCGTTTTGGCAAAACCTCACCGATTTTTTTTTTGTCGGATTCGGGTGTGTTTTGGATTCGGGTGTTTTTTTCAAAAAACCCTAAAAAACAGCTTAAATCATAGAATTTGGGGGTCATTTTGATCCCAAAGTATTATTAACCTCAATAACCATAATTTCCACTCATTTTCAGTCTATTCTGAACACCTCACAATATTATTTTTAGTCCTAAAATTTGCACCGAGGTCGCTGGATGGCTAAGCTAAGCAACCCAAGTGGCCGACACAAACACCTGGCCCATCTAGGAGTGGCACTGCAGTGTCACGCAGGATGGCCCTTCCAAAAAACACTCCCCAAACAGCACATGACGCAAAGAAAAAAAGAGGCGCAATGAGGTAGCTGTGTGAGTAAGCTAAGCGACCCTAGTGGCCGACACAAACACCTGGCCCATCTAGGAGTGGCACTGCAGTGTCACGCAGGATGGCCCTTCCAAAAAACACCCCCCAAACAGCACATGACGCAAAGAACAATGAAAGAAAAAAAAGAGGTGCAAGATGGAATTGTCCTTGGGCCCTCCCACCCACCTTTATGTTGTATAAACAGGACATGCACACTTTAACCAACCCATCATTTCAGTGACAGGGTCTGCCACACGACTGTGACTGAAATGACGGGTTGGTTTGGACCCCCACCAAAAAAGAAGCAATTAATCTCTCCTTGCACAAACTGGCTCTACAGAGGCAAGATGTCCACCTCATCATCATCCTCCGATATATCACCGTGTACATCCTCCTCCTCACAGATTATCAATTCGTCCCCACTGGAATCCACCATCTCAGCTCCCTGTGTACTACTTTGTGGAGGCAATTGCTGCTGGTCAATGTCTCCACGGAGGAATTGATTATAATTCATTTTAATGAACATCATCTTCTCCACATTCTCTGGATGTAACCTCGTACGCCGATTGCTGACAAGGTGAGCGGCGGCACTAAACACTCTTTCGGAGTACACACTTGTGGGAGGGCAACTTAGGTAGAATAAAGCCAGTTTGTGCAAGGGCCTCCAAATTGCCTCTTTTTCCTGCCAGTATAAGTACGGACTGTCTGACGTGCCTACTTGGATGCGGTCACTCATATAATCCTCCACCATTCTTTCAATGGGGAGAGAATCATATGCAGTGACAGTAGACGACATGTCCGTAATCGTTGTCAGGTCCTTCAGTCCGGACCAGATGTCAGCATCAGCAGTCGCTCCAGACTGCCCTGCATCACCGCCAGTGGGTGGGCTCGGAATTCTGAGCCTTTTCCTCGCACCCCCAGTTGCGGGAGAATGTGAAGGAGGAGATGTTGACAGGTCGCGTTCCGCTTGACTTGACAATTTTGTCACCAGCAGTTCTTTGAACCCCAGCAGACTTGTGTCTGCCGGAAAGAGAGACCCAAGGTAGGTTTTAAATCTAGGATCGAGCACGGTGGCCAAAATGTAGTGCTCTGATTTCAACAGATTGACCACCCGTGAATCCTTGTTAAGCGAATTAAGGGCTCCATCCACAAGTCCCACATGCCTAGCGGAATCGCTCTGTGTTAGCTCCTCCTTCAATGTCTCCAGCTTCTTCTGCAAAAGCCTGATGAGGGGAATGACCTGACTCAGGCTGGCAGTGTCTGAACTGACTTCACGTGTGGCAAGTTCAAAAGGTTGCAGAACCTTGCACAACGTTGAAATCATTCTCCACTGCGCTTGAGACAGGTGCATTCCACCTCCTATATCGTGCTCAGTTGTATAGGCTTGAATGGCCTTTTGCTGCTCCTCCAACCTCTGAAGCATATAGAGAGTTGAATTCCACCTCGTTACCACTTCTTGCTTCAGATGATGGCAGGGCAGGTTCAGGCGTTTTTGGTGGTGCTCCAGTCTTCTGTACGTGGTGCCTGTACGCCGAAAGTGTCCCGCAATTCTTCTGGCCACCAACAGCATCTCTTGCACGCCCCTCTCGTTTTTTAAATAATTCTGCACCACCAAATTCAAGGTATGTGCAAAACATGGGACGTGCTGGAATTTGCCCAGATTTAATGCACACACAATATTGCTGGCGTTGTCCGATGCCACAAATCCACAGGAGAGTCCAATTGGGGTAAGCCATTCTGCGATGATCTTCCTCAGTTGCCGTAAGAGGTTTTTAGCTGTGTACGTATTCTGGAAAGCGGTGATACAAAGCGTAGCCTGCCTAGGAAAGAGTTGGCGTTTGCGAGATGCTGCTACTGGTGCCGCCGCTGCTGTTCTTGCGGCGGGAGTCCATACATCTACCCAGTGGGCTGTCACAGTCATATAGTCCTGAGCCTTCCCTGCTCCACTTGTCCACATGTCCGTGGTTAAGTGGACATTGGGTACAACTGCATTTTTTAGGACACTGGTGAGTCTTTTTCTGAGGTCTGTGTACATTTTCGGTATCGCCTGCCTAGAGAAATGGAACCTAGATGGTATTTGGTACCGGGGACACAGTACCTCCAACAAGTCTCTAGTTGCCTCTGCAGTAATGATGGATACCGGAACCACGTTTCTCACCGCCCTGGATGCCAAGGCCTCAGTTATCCGCTTTGCAGCAGGATGACTGCTGTGATATTTCATCTTCCTCGCAAAGGACTGTTGGACAGTCAATTGCTTGGTGGAAGTAGTAAAAGTGGTCTTACGAGTACGACTTCCCCTCTGGGATGACCATCGACTCCCAGCAGCAACAACAGCAGCGCCAGCAACAGTAGGCGTTACACGCAAGGATGCATCGGAGGAATCCCAGGCAGGAGAGGACTCATCAGAATTGCCAGTGACATGGCCTGCAGGACTATTGGCATTCCTGGGGAAGGAGGAAATTGACACTGAGGGAGTTGGTGGGGTGGTTTGCGTGAGCTTGGTTACAAGAGGAAGGGATTTACTGGTCAGTGGACTGCTTCCGCTGTCGCCCAAAGTTTTTGAACTTGTCACTGACTTATGATGAATGCGCTGCAGGTGACGTATAAGGGAGGATGTTCCGAGGTGGTTAACGTCCTTACCCCTATTTATTACAGCTTGACAAAGGCAACACACGGCTTGACAAATGTTGTCCGCATTTCTGTTGAAATACTTCCACACCGAAGAGCTGATTTTTTGGGTATTTTCACCAGGCATGTCAATGGCCCTATTCCTCCCACGGACAACAGGTGTCTCCCCGGGTGCCTGACTTAAACAAACCACCTCACCATCAGAATCCTCCTGGTCAATTTCCTCCCCAGCGCCAGCAACACCCATATCCTCCTCATCCTGGTGTACTTCAACACTGACATCTTCAATCTGACTATCAGGAACTGGACTGCGGGTGCTCCTTCCAGCACTTGCAGGGGGCGTGCAAATGGTGGAAGGTGCATGCTCTTCACGTCCAGTGTTGGGAAGGTCAGGCATCGCAAACGACACAATTGGACTCTCCTTGTGGATTTGTGATTTCGAAGAACGCACAGTTCTTTGCTGTGCTTTTGCCAGCTTGAGTCTTTTCATTTTTCTAG
Source organism: Pseudophryne corroboree (assembly GCF_028390025.1). NCBI lineage: Eukaryota > Metazoa > Chordata > Amphibia > Anura > Myobatrachidae > Pseudophryne > Pseudophryne corroboree. Next base: position 287,672,975 of record NC_086450.1, read on the forward strand.
CGAGAGGCTGAGTGCTTCCATCCTCATGTGAAGCTGAACCACTAGCCATGAACATAGGCCAGGGCCTCAGCCGTTCCTTGCCACTCCGTGTGGTAAATAGCATATTGGCAAGTTTACGCTTCTCCTCCGACAATTTTATTTTAGATTTTTGAGTCCTTTTTTTACTGATATTTGGTGTTTTGGATTTTACATGCTCTGTACTATGACATTGGGCATCGGCCTTGGCAGACGACGTTGCTGGCATTTCATCGTCTCGGCCATGACTAGTGGCAGCAGCTTCAGCACGAGGTGGAAGTCGATCTTGATCTTTCCCTATTTTTGGAACCTCAACATTTTTGTTCTCCATATTTTAATAGGCACAACTAAAAGGCACCTCAGGTAAACAATGGAGATGGATGGATACTAGTATACTTATGGATTGACGAGCGACTGCCGACACAGAGGTAGCTACAGCCGTGGACTACCATACTGCGTCTGCTGCTAATATAGACTGGATGATAATGATATAAAAAAAAAATATATATATATATATATATATATATCACTACTGCAGCCGGACAGGTATATATTATATAATGACGGACCTGCTGGACACTGTCAGCTCAGCACTGCAGACTCCTAAAGTAAGCTACTAGTATCAAGAAGATAGAAAAAAAAAAAAACACCACGGGTAGGTGGTATACAATTATGGATGGACGAGCGACTGCCGACACAGAGGTAGCTACAGCCGTGGACTACCGTACTGCGTCTGCTGCTAATATAGACTGGATGATAATGATATAAAAAAAAAATATATATATATATATATATCACTACTGCAGCCGGACAGGTATATATTATATAATGACGGACCTGCTGGACACTGTCAGCTCAGCACTGCAGACTCCTAAAGTAAGCTACTAGTAGTATCAAGAAGATAGAAAAAAAAAACACCACAGGTAGGTGGTATACAATTATGGATGGACTAGCGACTGCCAACACAGAGGTAGCTACAGCCGTGGACTACCGTACTGCGTCTGCTGCTAATATAGACTGGATGATAATGATATAAAAAAAATATATATATATATCACTACTGCAGCCGGACAGGTATATATTATATAATGACGGACCTGCTGGACACTGTCAGCTCAGCACTGCAGACTCCTAAAGTAAGCTACTAGTATCAAGAAGATAGAAAAAAAAAAAAACACCACGGGTAGGTGGTATACAATTATGGATGGACGAGCGACTGCCGACACAGAGGTAGCTACAGCCGTGGACTACCGTACTGCGTCTGCTGCTAATATAGACTGGATGATAATGATATAAAAAATATATATATATCACTACTGCAGCCGGACAGGTATATATTATATAATGACGGACCTGCTGGACACTGTCAGCAGAATGCGTTTATAGAATAAAAACACCACACGACGAGTGTTTAACTTTTTCAGGCAGACAATCACAATATACTGGTGGTCAGTGGTCACTGGTCAGTCACACTGGCACTGGCAGTGGCACTCTGGCAGCAAAAGTGTGCACTGTTAAAATATGTACTCCTGCTATAACTGCTCCCCAGTCTCCCCCACAATTAAGCTGTGTGAGCAGTGAGCACTCAGCACAGTCAGATATACAGTATTACATAGATGATGCAGCACACTGAGGGCACACTGAGGCTGAGCACAGATATGGTATGTGACTGTGTCACACTGTGTATCGTTTTTTTTCAGGCAGAGAACGGATTAATTAAACTGGTGGTCACTGGTCACACTATCAGCAAGTAGTAGTGGTCACTGGTCAGTCACACTGGCACTGGCAGTGGCACTCTGGCAGCAAAAGTGTGCACTGTTAAAAATATGTACTCCTGCTATAACTGCTCCCCAGTCTCCCCCACAATTAAGCTGTGTGAGCAGTGAGCACTCAGCACAGTCAGATATACAGTATTACATAGATGATGCAGCACACTGAGGGCACACTGAGGCTGAGCACAGATATGGTATGTGACTGTGTCACACTGTGTATGGTTTTTTTTCAGGCAGAGAACGGATTAAACTGGTGGTCACTGGTCACACTATCAGCAAGTAGTACTCAGTCCTAATATGCTCCCCAAAATTAGTAAATCAAGTGTCACTCTCTACTCTCTCTCTAGTCTACAGTCTAAACGGAGAGGACGCCAGCCACGTCCTCTCCCTATCAATCTCAATGCACGTGTGAAAATGGCGGCGACGCGCGGCTCCTTATATAGAATCCGAGTCTCGCGATAGAATACGAGCCTCGCGAGAATCCGACAGCGGGATGATGACGTTCGGGCACGCTCGGGTTAGCCGAGCAAGGCGGGAAGATCCGAGTCTGCCTCGGACCCGTGTAAAAAGGCTGAAGTTTGGGGGGGTTCGGTTTCCGAGAAACCGAACCCGCTCATCTCTAATACAAACCCATAGAAACTAGGTGCGTCAGGGTGGGTGCCCTGTGGATCCCAATGTACCTTTCAGAAAGAGAGTTAACACATATATTGGTAGATGCTCAATTAGATTAGTGATATCATTCAGGTGCTCGAAAGGGAGGGGTATTTCTAAGCAAGAAAAAAAGCCATTTGTTTCCCCCAGCACCCTGAATCATAACCGTAACCAGATATAAATTCCACATGATAACAGAATTCAGAGACCTTCGTTACACATATTTGCGCAAATGTGTGAATAAGCCCCAAAGCCGCATCAAGGCGTCTCTGTATATTTGGGGTCCCTAGCGCTATATGTAGGTGCATGGTGTGGCACCCCAAAATACCAGCATAAGCCAGAAAGCCCAGCGTGGCATACCAGTGAAAAAACTATAGTGTTAATAAATTAGTATTTAGGAAGCCGAAGCTATAGAGAAAGTGATACAAAATGAAATGCAATTAAAATGGAGAAATAGTGTTAAGAAATTAATAAGTGAAAAGTGTTAATAGAATGTAAAGGTATGCCCCACTAAGGCCATCCAGCTCAGCCAGTCCAGAGGCACCACACCTCACACCTCCATTGCCCCAATGTGGGTCTAGGATTAACCAGCAAGGAGCCACATGATAATGGCTCCTTACTACAATATGTCTAAGCTAAGAGCTACCTACCTTGGAGCAACCCCATAATGCTCCCTGTGGCATGTCAGGGCCTGCACCTCCTCCTAATGCAGGAACCTCTCTGCCTCTCACAACAAACACATATATTGGTAGATGCTCAATTAGCTTAGTGATATCATTCAGGTGCTCGAAAGGGAGGGGTATTTCTAAGCAAGAAAAAAAGCCATTTGTTTCCCCCAGCACCCTGAATCATAACCGTAACCAGATATAAATTCCACATGATAACAGAATTCAGAGATCTTCGTTACACATATTTGCGCAAATGTGTGAATAAGCCCCAAAGCCGCATCAAGGCGTCTCTGTATATTTGGGGTCCCTAGCGCTATATCTAGGTGCATGGTGTGGCACCCCAAAATACCAGCATAAGCCAGAAAGCCCAGCGTGGCATACCAGTGAAAAAACTATAGTGTTAATAAATTAGTATTTAGGAAGCCGAAGCTATAGAGAAAGTGATACAAAATGAAATGCAATTAAAATGGAGAAATAGTGTTAAGAAATTAATAAGTGAAAAGTGTTAATAGAATGTAAAGGTATGCCACACTAAGGCCATCCAGCTCAGCCAGTCCAGAGGCACCACACCTCCATTACCCCAATGTGGGTCTAGGATTAACCAGCAAGGAGCCACATAATAATGGCTCCTTACTACAATATGTCTAAGCTAAGAGCTACCTACCTACCTTGGAAAGAGAGTTAACAATGGTAAGACTATTAAAAGGTTACATTGGTTTCCAGAGGGAAATATCTGGGATGTCCTAAAGCAGTTCCTCAAGGGAGGGGACGCGCCTTAGCGGGTATGAGAACCCGGCAACCAAAGGAAGCATTCTGGGAGGTGGAAGTATCAAAGACATAGAACCTAATAAACGTATTCACGGAGAACCACGTAGCCGCCTTGCACAATTGTTCTGCGGAAGCACCATGGCAGGCCGCCCAAGAAGGTCCAACAGACCGAGTAGAATGGGTGTTAATAGCAGCAGGAGCTGGGAGACCATCCTGTGCATAAGCTTGTGCATTCACCATTCTAATCCATCTAGCCAAGGTTGGCTTATTCACAGGCCAGCCACGTTTGTGTAATCCAAACAAAACAAAAAGGGAATCTGACCTCCTGACAGAGGCAGTCCTCTCCACATATATACAGAGAGCCCGTACCACAGCCAAAGACCGCTCTTTGGAGGACAAATCAGAAAAGATAAAGGCTGGAACCACAATCTCTTGGTTAAGGTGAAAAGATGACACCACCTTAGGTAAATAACCTGAGCGAGTTCTAAGAACTGCCCGGTCATGATGAAATATTAGAATGGGTGGACGACAAGACAATGCGCCTAAGTCCGACACCCTTCTTGCAAAGGCAATAGCCAGTAAAAACAAGACCTTGGCCATGAGCCATTTAAGGTCCACCGTCTCAAGAGGTTCAAATGGAAACTCCTGAAGGGAATTCAGGACAACAGACAGATCCCATGAAGTCACAGGAGGGACATAGGGAGGCTGAATCCGTAAGACACCCTGAGTGAATGTATGAACGTCAGGTATAGATGCAATTTTTCTTTGAAACCACACCTACAAGGCAGATATGTGAACCTTGAGGGAGGCCAGACGAAAGCCTAAGTCCAGGCCTCTTTGCAGAAAAGCCAGAATTCTGGAAGTTCTGAATCTGTATGCATCCTAATTCTTATCAGCACACCAGATGAATTAAGAATCCCAGACCCTGTAATAAATCCGAGCAGTTGCCGGTTTGCGGCCTTTTAACATAGTTTGGATGACCGCCTCAGAGAATCCTTTGGCACTTAAGAGTGATGCCTAAAGAGCAACGCAGTCAAATCCAGCCTGGCCAGGTCCGGATAAAGACAAGGGTCCTGTACGAGGAGGTCTGAGTGCTGAGGAAGTAGAAGAGGACACTCTGTTGTTAGACCCTGCACGTATGAGAACCAATGCCGTCTGGACTACGCTGGAGTGACTAGATGTAGAAATCCTCTTTCTTGTTTGAACTTCTGCAGGACTCTGGGCAGGAGTGACACTGGAGGGAACGTGTAGGGCTGAGCTGAAAGTTCCATGGAATTGCCAGTGCGTCCACGAATGCTGCTTGAGGATCCCTGGTCCCGAAGACTGGAACCTTGTGATTGTGTTGAGGTCTATGTCTGGTAGGCACCACTTGTCCACCAGGAGTTGAAAGACTTCTGGATGTAGACTCCACTCTCCGGCATGCACGTCCTGGTGACCGAGGAAGTCCGCTTACTAGTTTAGGATGCCAAGAATGCACACTGCCGATATTGCTGGCAGATGGCATTCCGTCCAATGAAGGATTTTTGACACTTCCATCATAACCATGCAGCTTCGAGTGCCATCTTGATGGTTTATGTACGCCACCGTAGGGGCATTGTCTGACTGTACTTGAACAGGCCTGTTCTCTACCAGAGGCAGGACGAGGGTCAATTCATTGAACACCGCCCGCAACTCCAGAATGTTTATTGGGAGGAGTGACTCCTCCTTGGTCCAGCGACCCTGAAAAGAGTGTTGCTCCAACACTGCACCCCATCCCCTCAGACTGGCGTCCGTTGTCAGCAGGACCCAGTTGGGGATCCAGAAGGGACGGACCCTCCTGTAGCCACCAGGTCAGTGACAGACAAACCTCTGAAGTCAAAGTGATCATGTGAGATCTGACCCGATGAGGTAGGTGTCCTACTTGGAAAGGATTAACCTCTGCAGGGGGCGAGAATTAGTGATGAGCACCGGAAATTTTTCGGGTTTTGTGTTTTGGTTTTGGGTTCGGTTCCGCGGCCGTGTTTTGGGTTCGAACGCGTTTTGGCAAAACCTCACCGAATTTTTTTTGTCGGATTCGGGTGTGTTTTGGATTCAGGTGTTTTTTTCAAAAAACCCTAAAAAACAGCTTAAATCATAGAATTTGGGGGTCATTTTGATCCCAAAGTATTATTAACCTCAATAACCATAATTTCCACTCATTTTCAGTCTATTCTGAACACCTTACACCTCACAATATTATTTTTAGTCCTAAAATTTGCAAATTTGCACCGAGGTCGCTGGATGGCTAAGCTAAGCGACCCAAGTGGCCGACACAAACACCTGGCCCATCTAGGAGTGGCACTGCAGTGTCACGCAGGATGGCCCTTCCAAAAAACACTCCCCAAACAGCACATGACGCAAAGAAAAAAAGAGGCGCAATGAGGTAGCTGTGTGAGTAAGCTAAGCGACCCTAGTGGCTGACACAAACACCTGGCCCATCTAGGAGTGGCACTGCAGTGTCACGCAGGATGGCCCTTCCAAAAAACACTCCCCAAACAGCACATGACGCAAAGAAGAAAAAAAAGAGGCGCAATGAGGTAGCTGTGTGAGTAAGCTAAGCGACCCTAGTGGCCGACACAAACACCTGGCCCATCTAGGAGTGGCACTGCAGTGTCACGCAGGATGGCCCTTCCAAAAAACACCCCCCAAACAGCACATGACGCAAAGAAAAATGAAAGAAAAAAGAGGTGCAAGATGGAATTGTCCTTGGGCCCTCCCACCCACCCTTATGTTGTATAAACAGGACATGAACACTTTAACCAACCCATCATTTCAGTGACAGGGTCTGCCACACGACTGTGACTGAAATGACGGGTTGGTTTGGACCCCCACCAAAAAAGAAGCAATTAATCTCTCCTTGCACAAACTGGCTCTACAGAGGCAAGATGTCCACCTCATCATCATCCTCCGATATATCACCGTGTACATCCCCCTCCTCACAGATTATCAATTCGTCCCCACTGGAATCCACCATCTCAGCTCCCTGTGTACTTTGTGGAGGCAATTGCTGCTGGTCAATGTCTCCACGGAGGAATTGATTATAATTCATTTTAATGAACATCATCTTCTCCACATTTTCTGGATGTAACCTCGTACGCCGATTGCTGACAAGGTGAGCGGCGGCACTAAACACTCTTTCGGAGTACACACTTGTGGGAGGGCAACTTAGGTAGAATAAAGCCAGTTTGTGCAAGGGCCTCCAAATTGCCTCTTTTTCCTGCCAGTATAAGTACGGACTGTCTGACGTGCCTACTTGGATGCGGTCACTCATATAATCCTCCACCATTCTTTCAATGGGGAGAGAATCATATGCAGTGACAGTAGACGACATGTCCGTAATCGTTGGCAGATCCTTCAGTCCGGACCAGATGTCAGCATCAGCAGTCGCTCCAGACTGCCCTGCATCACCGCCAGCGGGTGGGCTCGGAATTCTGAGCCTTTTCCTCGCACCCCCAGTTGCGGGAGAATGTGAAGGAGGAGATGTTGACAGGTCGCGTTTCGCTTGACTTGACAATTTTGTCACCAGCAGTTCTTTGAACCCCAGCAGACTTGTGTCTGCCGGAAAGAGAGATCCAAGGTAGGTTTTAAATCTAGGATCGAGCACGGTGGCCAAAATGTAGTGCTCTGATTTCAACAGATTGACCACCCGTGAATCCTTGTTAAGCGAATTAAGGGCTCCATCCACAAGTCCCACATGCCTAGCGGAATCGCTCAGTGTTAGCTCCTCCTCCAATGTCTCCAGCTTCTTCTGCAAAAGCCTGATGAGGGGAATGACCTGACTCAGGCTGGCAGTGTCTGAACTGACTTCACGTGTGGCAAGTTCAAAAGGTTGCAGAACCTTGCACAACGTTGAAATCATTCTCCACTGCGCTTGAGACAGGTGCATTCCACCTCCTATATCGTGCTCAGTTGTATAGGCTTGAATGGCCTTTTGCTGCTCCTCCAACCTCTGAAGCATATAGAGGGTTGAATTCCACCTCGTTAACACTTCTTGCTTCAGATGATGGCAGGGCAGGTTCAGGCGTTTTTGGTGGTGCTCCAGTCTTCTGTACGTGGTGCCTGTACGCCGAAAGTGTCCCGCAATTCTTCTGGCCACCGACAGCATCTCTTGCACGCCCCTCTCGTTTTTTAAATAATTCTGCACCACCAAATTCAAGGTATGTGCAAAACATGGGACGTGCTGGAATTTGCCCAGATTTAATGCACACACAATATTGCTGGCGTTGTCCGATGCCACAAATCCACAGGAGAGTCCAATTGGGGTAAGCCATTCTGCGATGATCTTCCTCAGTTGCCGTAAGAGGTTTTTAGCTGTGTGCGTATTCTGGAAAGCGGTGATACAAAGCGTAGCCTGCCTAGGAAAGAGTTGGCGTTTGCGAGATGCTGCTACTGGTGCCGCCGCTGCTGTTCTTGCGGCGGGAGTCCATACATCTACCCAGTGGGCTGTCACAGTCATATAGTCCTGAGTCTGCCCTGCTCCACTTGTCCACATGTCCGTGGTTAAGTGGACATTGGGTACAACTGCATTTTTTAGGACACTGGTGAGTCTTTTTCTGAGGTCTGTGTACATTTTCGGTATCGCCTGCCTAGAGAAATGGAACCTAGATGGTATTTGGTACCGGGGACACAGTACCTCCAACAAGTCTCTAGTTGCCTCTGCAGTAATGATGGATACCGGAACCACGTTTCTCACCGCCCAGGATGCCAAGGCCTCAGTTATCCGCTTTGCAGCAGGATGACTGCTGTGATATTTCATCTTCCTCGCAAAGGACTGTTGGACAGTCAATTGCTTGGTGGAAGTAGTAAAAGTGGTCTTACGAGTACGACTTCCCCTCTGGGATGACCATCGACTCCCAGCAGCAACAACAGCAGCGCCAGCAGCAGTAGGCGTTACACGCAAGGATGCATCGGAGGAATCCCAGGCAGGAGAGGACTCGTCAGAATTGCCAGTGACATGGCCTGCAGGACTATTGGCATTCCTGGGGAAGGAGGAAATTGACACTGAGGGAGTTGGTGGGGTGGTTTGCGTGAGCTTGGTTACAAGAGGAAGGGATTTACTGGTCAGTGGACTGCTTCCGCTGTCGCCCAAAGTTTTTGAACTTGTCACTGACTTATGATGAATGCGCTGCAGGTGACGTATAAGGGAGGATGTTCCGAGGTGGTTAACGTCCTTACCCCTACTTATTACAGCTTGACAAAGGCAACACACGGCTTGACAAATGTTGTCCGCATTTCTGTTGAAATACTTCCACACCGAAGAGCTGATTTTTTGGGTATTTTCACCAGGCATGTCAATGGCCCTATTCCTCCCACGGACAACAGGTGTCTCCCTGGGTGCCTGACTTAAACAAACCACCTCACCATCAGAATCCTCCTGGTCAATTTCCTCCCCAGCGCCAGCAACACCCATATCCTCCTCATCCTGGTGTACTTCAATACTGACATCTTCAATCTGACTATCAGGAACTGGACTGCGGGTGCTCCTTCCAGCACTTGCAGGGGGCGTGCAAATGGTGGAAGGCGCATGCTCTTCACGTCCAGTGTTGGGAAGGTCAGGCATCGCAAACGACACAATTGGACTCTCCTTGTGGATTTGTGATTTCGAAGAACGCACAGTTCTTTGCTGTGCTTTTGCCAGCTTGAGTCTTTTCATTTTTCTAGCGAGAGGCTGAGTGCTTCCATCCTCATGTGAAGCTGAACCACTAGCCATGAACATAGGCCAGGGCCTCAGCCGTTCCTTGCCACTCCGTGTGGTAAATGGCATATTGGCAAGTTTACGCTTCTCCTCCGACAATTTTATTTTAGATTTTTGAGTCCTTTTTTTACTGATATTTGGTGTTTTGGATTTTACATGCTCTGTACTATGACATTGGGCATCGGCCTTGGCAGACGACGTTGCTGGCATTTCATCGTCTCGGCCATGACTAGTGGCAGCAGCTTCAGCACGAGGTGGAAGTGGATCTTGATCTTTCCCTATTTTGGAACCTCAACATTTTTGTTCTCCATATTTTAATAGGCACAACTAAAAGGCACCTCAGGTAAACAATGGAGATGGATGGATACTAGTATACTTATGGATTGACGAGCGACTGCCGACACAGAGGTAGCTACAGCCGTGGACTACCGTACTGCGTCTGCTGCTAATATAGACTGGATGATAATGATATAAAAAAAAAAATATATATATATATATATATATCACTACTGCAGCCGGACAGGTATATATTATATAATGACGGACCTGCTGGACACTGTCAGCTCAGCACTGCAGACTCCTAAAGTAAGCTACTAGTAGTATCAAGAAGATAGAAAAAAAAAAAACACCACAGGTAGGTGGTATACAATTATGGATGGACTAGCGACTGCCGACACAGAGGTAGCTACAGCCGTGGACTACCGTACTGCGTCTGCTGCTAATATAGACTGGATGATAATGAGATATAAAATATATATATATCACTACTGCAGCCGGACAGGTATATATTATATAATGACGGACCTGCTGGACACTGTCAGCTCAGCACTGCAGACTCCTAAAGTAAGCTACTAGTATCAAGAAGATAGAAAAAAAAAACACCACGGGTAGGTGGTATACAATTATGGATGGACGAGCGACTGCCGACACAGAGGTAGCAACAGCCGTGGACTACCGTACTGCGTCTGCTGCTAATATAGACTGGATGATAATGATATAAAAAAAAAAATATATATATATATATATATCACTACTGCAGCCGGACAGGTATATATTATATAATGACGGACCTGCTGGACACTGTCAGCTCAGCACTGCAGACTCCTAAAGTAAGCTACTAGTATCAAGAAGATAGAAAAAAAAAAAACACCACGGGTAGGTGGTATACAATTATGGATGGACGAGCGACTGCCGACACAGAGGTAGCTACAGCCGTGGACTACCGTACTGCGTCTGCTGCAGTGCTAATATAGACTGGATGATAATGATATAAAAAATATATATATATCACTACTGCAGCCGGACAGGTATATATTATATAATGACGGACCTGCTGGACACTGTCAGCAGAATGCGTTTATAGAATAAAAACACCACACGACGAGTGTTTAACTTTTTCAGGCAGACAATCACAATATACTGGTGGTCAGTGGTCACTGGTCAGTCACACTGGCACTGGCAATGGCACTCTGGCAGCAAAAGTGTGCACTGTTAAAATATGTACTCCTGCTATAACTGCTCCCCAGTCTCCCCCACAATTAAGCTGCGTGAGCAGTGAGCACTCAGCACAGTCAGATATACAGTATTACATAGATGATGCAGCACACTGAGGGCACACTGAGGCTGAGCACAGATATGGTATGTGACTGTGTCACACTGTGTATCGTTTTTTTTCAGGCAGAGAACGGATTAATTAAACTGGTGGTCACTGGTCACACTATCAGCAAGTAGTACTCCGTCCTAATATGCTCCCCAAAATTAGTAAATCAAGTGTCTCTACTCTCTACTACTCTCTAGTCTACTCTAAACGGAGAGGACATCAGCCACGTCCTCTCCCTATCAATCTCAATGCACGTGTGAAAATGGCGGCGACGCGCGGCTCCTTATATAGAATCCGAGTCTCGCGATAGAATACGAGCCTCGCGAGAATCCGACAGCGGGATGATGACGTTCGGGCGCGCTCGGGTTAGCCGAGCAAGGCGGGAAGATCCGAGTCTGCCTCGGACCCGTGTAAAAAGCGTGAAGTTCGGGGGGGTTCGGTTTCCGAGAAACCGAACCCGCTCATCACTAGCGAGAATCTCGACACCATCAAGTACTTGCATTGCCGAGTGTATTGACACTCTGGGACAACAAAGGAAGCATCTTATCCTTTCTTGAAGTCTCAGGACTTTTTCTGGAGACAGAAACAGTCATTGACTGTGTATGTCCAGGAGTGCCCCCATGTGCACCATGCTCTGAGCTGGGACCAGCGAGGATTTCTTCCAATTGGTGAGCCATCCGTGGGCTTGTAGGAAGATTACTGTCAGTTGTAGATGACTGAGGAGGACATCGTGCGAGTTTGCCAGAATCAGCAAGTCGTCCAGATATGGCAGGATCCTGACTCCATAGCGACAGAGATGGGCCGTCATTACGGCCATTACCTTGATGAAGATCTGAGGAGCCGTAGCCAGTCCAAATGGCAGAGCCTGCAACTGATAGTGGAGGTTGCCAATAGCAAACCGCAGATACTGCTGATTCGACATGGCAATAGGTATATGCAGGTACGCATCCTGTATATCCAGGGATACCATATAGTCTCCGGTTCCAAAGCCAGTATAATTGAGCGCAGTGTTTCCATACGGAACTTAGACACTATCACAAACTTGTTCTGTGATTTGAGGTTGAGTATAGTCTGGAAAGACTCATTGGGTTTTGGACCTAGAAACAGGGCCGAGTAGTAACCTCTGCCTCTCTGGGCTGGAGGAACCGGCACTACCATTCCTGTATTCAGCGGAGAACTTTTGCAAAGATTGCGCCTTTGATGGATCTGAAGGGATAACCGTGGTGCAAAATTGGCGAGGGGGACGTCTCTTGAAGGAGACTGCATACCCGTGAGAGACAACTTCTCGCACCCATGCATCTGAAGTGATCATTAAACAGACCTTGGTAAACTGCAGAAGTCGGCCTTCCACCCTGGGGTCCCCCAGGGGGAAGCCCGCCCTGTCATGTGGCAGGCTTGTCTTGTTTAGAAGCAGGCTGACGGGCTGCCCAGGACTGCTTAGCCTTGGGCTTAGTGGTTTTGGGAGCATGAGATTGTCTTGGGTATGCCTGACCTTTTGCTTTCCCTTGAAGCCGAAAGGAATGAAAAGTGGTACCTTTAGCCTTCTGTGCAGAAGGATTAGTATTTGGGAGAAAGGCAGTCTTAGCAGAGGCCAATTCAGACACAATTTTATTTAGGTCTTCCCCAAACAAAATGTCCCCCTTAAAGGGGAGTACCTACAAGGTCTTTTTGGAGGTCCACCTTCCATGATCTCAACCACAGAATACAGCGAGCCAAGACAGACGTAGTCGACGCCTTGGCTGCCAACACTCCCGCCTCAGAGGATGCCTCCTGAATATAATAGCCATGCTTCAATTCCTTTTGCAGTCCAAGAGGGGTCTATGTACAGCACCTGAAAGGGAGTAAATAGATTTCAGGCATCCCTCCACAAGCTTATCTGTCAGTCCCTTCAGTGAAGTGACAGTGGTGGCAGGCAGAGTGGACGACACCACTAGGTGGGTGACATGAGAATCCACCAGCGGTGAATTTTTTCACTTGTTACATAACTCTTCAGGGAGATGATAGCGAGCCAAGGCCTGTTTAGACAGAGGGAATTTCTTCCCTGGATTATACCAGGATTCCTGCCTGATGTCCACCAAATAGAATAGGGTAATAGATTTTTAACCACCTTCTGCCATTTAAACATATCAGTTTTCTTAGCCACAGTAGTGGAATCCTCATCATCAGTGATTTGTAGGATTTGCTTCATAGCAATCAAAAGGGCAGGAGAATGAATTTGCAATGGAAAATCCTTGTCAGAAACACCTAATTCAGTGTCTAACAGGACAGTATGCTCTCCTTCCTCTTCAGATGAAACATCTGAGAGATTTGTGGATTGTGAGGAGGAAGCAGCCCGCTTAGATGACCCAGAGACTCTAAAGTTACCTGGAGTAGATTTTTGTCTGACCAAGGAATGATTTAATTGCTGCAACTGGTTAGACAAATTTTTCACCCAAGGCAGAATAACCATAGGGACAATTTGTGGCTGTAATGACACAAGAGTCCCATAGGGGGCATAAGGCATTCCACCAGAGTACCCAATAGGTTTGTGAACGCAGCCCAGGGTGGCTCATTATTGGTTACAGGAGCTACAGACTGACTGGGAGATGTATGATACATAGTACACAGACCATTTTACACAGCTTCCCACTCTGGTAAATCTTTGGCGCATGCTCTGCATGATGCAGGAGCGTCCACAGACTTACTGCCCTTCTTGTTAGACATTGTACACAAATGCAACAACATAGCAAATTAGTACGATAAAGCCAGACAGAGTACAATACCTGTGAGTAAATCCGTTAGTATGTAACTAGACACAGTACACAACACCAGCGAATAAATCCGGCATTATGTGACTGAGTACACAGTAGAATACACGTAATAGGTAAATATTGTGACGCACTATATATATGACCCTGACGCACCTAATCACTTAGGGTACAGAATATAGTGATAGATATATCTGGGAAACACTGAAAGTGAAACCACACAGCAGATACAGTCACAGGTAATGCAGATAATTTTTATGAAAATAAAACTGCACTGGACGAGTATATGTACAGATATATACAGTATATAACACAGCACGGTCCTAGACCAGCGGTATATATCAGAATACTCGTACTATATATCCTGTAATAGGTACCACTTTTTCTTAACTAACGCTGTCTGTATTAAGACATGTATAATACTCAAGTGTTTGTAAAGTTACAGCGCTGTATACAGGCGGCTTTACAAGGGAGACCCTGCCCTGCAGTCCCAGAGACTAGCCGCAACTATGCTTATAAGATGGCGCCCAGCGTCTCAGTCAGGGAGAGTGTGTGAGGCAGCTCCAGGGTGGGAAAATCTGCAGTAGATGTCGCCCTGGGCCAAGTAGAGGCTACAGGTCAAGCGCAAGCACCCCTATGCTGTATTTCCACCCCAGGTACTAGCGAGCCTTATTAAATAGGGCGTTAGTACACCCGACCTGCGCTCAATTGCCCTGGTGATCTAGTGAGGTCCCTGCTTGGTGACAGTGTCCACGCCATCTCCCTAGGTTGCAGACAGAATGCGATTAAATGGCGGGTCCCATCTGGGGGACCCTCTTACCTCCTCCGCATAGCTGCCACGTGAACCAGGAGAGCAACTGCGACTGTGTGCCTAAAGCCGGAGCGTCTCCGCCGCAAGTACCCGGGAACAGGCCGTGGGAGTAAGCAATGTCGCTTGGGAGGTGATGGAGCTGCAGCGATGAAATGTCACCATCACCATGGCATACAGCGCTGACAGCCCAGTTTTGAAGACCTTTTGTCAGAAAAAGCTTTTTCAGGGTTGCCCAGTGCAGCCCATCTGTTAAGTGACCTGCTCCTGCAAACACCAACTGAAACTGAGCTCACAGTAACTGGAGGCGGGGTTATAGAGGATGACCCAATGCATCCTGGGACAGCCTAAAGCCTTAGTCTGTTGGTGCCTCTGAATCAAGATCCACTCTACACCCGTTGTATCTCTGTGGAAACCAATGTAACCTGCTGCAGAAATATATATATATATATAGGTCCTCCCAGGGTGCGGCACTCAGGGCACATTGAGACAAATAAACAGCGTAAACCTTGTTATATCAACATTTCCATCTTTATCCCAACTGTTTTCAAGATACAAATATACAGATACAGCTCACCTTAACATACCATCACCACCACCATCTGAAGACCCACGCCCGTGCCGCCCCGGTAACGGCGTCCTCTAATGACGTTGTTGCGTCTCTGCACAGTTTAGTGACGTCATCGCGTATGCACCGCACACAACATGATCACTATGCATCGTCCTGTTGCCAAGCAACCCGTTAGTATACACAAATCAGAACAAGACTCAAAGCATATTGGGGGTCATTCCGAGTTGATCCCTCGCTAACTACTTTTAACAGCCGCGCAAATGCATTGTCGCTGCCCACCGGGGAGTGTATTTTACCTTTGCAGGAGTGTGAACGCCTGTGCAGCAGAGTGCCTGCAAAATCATTTTGTGCAAACAAGACCAGCCCTGTAGTTACTCTTCGTGTGCGTCACACACCTGCCCAGCATTCGCCTAGCCACGCCTGCGTTTTTCCCGACACGCCTGCATTTTTCTAAGCACTCCCTGAAAACGGTCGGTTGCCACCCAGAAACGCCCACTTCATGTCAATCTTCCTGCGTTCAGCCGTGCGACTGAAAGCTTCGCTAGAACCTGTGCAAAACCACAATGCTCTTTGTACCCATACATCGCAGTGCATATGCATGCGCAGATTAGCCGATTTTTACACTGATTGCTGTGATGCGAACAACGGCAGCTAGCGATCAACTCGGAATGACCCCCATAATACATTACTTGAGCATTCATTTAAGTGTAGCCGCAATTCACAAAGCATTATTAGCTGACTAGTAGGACATATATCACCTAGAATCCTATCACTCATTAGAATTTATCTACACCTGTCAAACACACACATATATATATATAATGAAAAAGAATGGATTAGTGCGCTTATCCAAAATATACAAAGTTCCTTACTGACAAAATATAGTTTGAAGTCACAGATGAATATGGTCGACTGACCAGTCCAGTATATAAGTTTTTTTATAACTTATGTTCGATAAAATAGTCAAAATAGTCCACACTTTCATACATTACCAGGAAAGTCCAGGAACACAGCATTTTCTCCCTCATGGAGAGGGTCAGATTCCGACAGACGTGGACTAGAAGACCAGGGGACCAATAGGCATTGAGTCAAGCCGTAATCCGATTCCGACAGAGACGTGGACTAGAAGACCAGGGGACCAATAGGCATTGAGTCAAGCCGTAATCCGATTCCGACAGAGACGTGGACTAGAAGACTAGGGGACCAATAGGCATTGAGTCAAGCCGTAATCCGGTACGCAATATTATTCTTGCGTGTGACAAAAAGTTATTTAAGGGATACTACACTATAGGCGCTCTGCTGTTTCTTCCTCTACTTTCATATATATATATATATATATATATATATATATATATATATATGTAAATATATATACATATATGTATATATATATATATATATATATATATATAAAATCCATAGCAGCCGGCACTCCAACTCTGCAACAGCAACAAGTCTCCGTGCAACAGTTAAAAATCACATACACTCCTCCAAGAATCACGGCACTGGAGACAATTTGTATAGAAGCAAATAACTTGTATTAGGGTAAACGCACGTTTCGGAGCTTCAGCTCCGTCCTCAGTACCTAACAATATCAACCAACAACAATGCAAACAAAAAACCTACATTTAAATACCTGTGTGAGGTGCCGCTGATCACCGCCGCTGTCCACCTGGCTCCCGTCCGCGGCCGTCACGTTCCCTTCCGCTCCTTGCATCATGTTGCTTTGGCAACGCACGGCTTGAGCACCACCCGCTACACTGTCTTCCGGAGCAGGAAGTCTCGGGTGTTCTGGCTCTGCAGACAGGCTCCTGTAATGCCAGCGGTCGGATCCCAGCCGGAACCTTTGACAAAAAACATGACAAAAAATACATTAAATACATAAAACACATACATAAAACATACATGTATACATCTCCATGACCTATACCAGTACAGGCATGCACCAGAAAATGTATATAAATACCACATACCTATATCTATCCTCAATTACTGGACAACAACCCCAAACCTATAAGGGGATATATCCCCACAATAAGATCTTTAAACGATATGGCACCCCTAATTATACCGTATTCCAATTAATCTGGTCATTAAGACCAAATGGCGCAAAAGTATTCAGCATCATGATCCATCTTGATTCCTTTTCCACTAAAAATTTGGTCCTGTCTCCCCCCCGTAATGTAAGCGGCACATGATCAAAGCCAAAGTATCTTAGATCACCCATATACATTTTCTGGTGCATGCCTGTACTGGTATTTATGGCTGTAGGTCATGGAGATGTATACATGTATGTTTTATGTATGTGTTTTATGTATTTAATGTATTTTTTGTCATGTTTTTTGTCAAAGGTTCCGGCTGGGATCCGACCGCTGGCATTACAGGAGCCTGTCTGCAGAGCCAGAACACCCGAGACTTCCTGCTCCGGAAGACAGTGTAGCGGGTGGTGCGCAAGCCGTGCGTTGCCACAGCAACATGATGCAAGGGGCGGAAGCGGAAGGGAACGTGACGGCCCCGGACGGGAGCCAGGTGGACAGCGGCGGTGATCAGCGGCACCTCACACAGGTATTTAAATGTAGGTTTTTTGTTTGTATTGTTGTTGGTTGATCTTGTTAGGTACTGAGGACGGAGCTGAAGCTCCGTAACGTGCGTTTACCCTAATACAAGTTATTTGCTTCTATACAAATTGTCTCCAGTGCCGTGATTCTTGGAGGAGTGTATGTGATTTTTCACTGTTGCACGGAGACTTGTTGCTGTTGCAGAGTTGGAGTGCCGGCTGCTATGGATTTTATATTTTAGTGCTCTGATTGAGCTGATGTTGGCAAGGCACCCACATGGATTTGCTGCACTGAATGCTTGTGGATATAACAAATGACGTGACTCTCATGACAGTGACTTTATGCTGTGGGGCTGTATTACATGGTGTGGTACTCAAGAAGTTAACGGCAGTGTCTGAAGTGGAGTAAACTGACTGGTTGCATGACCAGTGGGCATTGCAGTAATAATATTGGGGTCCGTAAGCATTAAAGACCCATACTGCAAGTAATATGGAACAAGAGGCCACGATGACACAAGACCCTCTAGGATGCATTGTGATGCAGAAAATGAATTTGAGTGAGACATTCAGTTTCACACCAGCCCAAATTGAAAGCATCTTGTCAAAGGAAACTATACCAGCAAGGGACCAAACCATGAAAGCCGAAGATTATTTCTTCCAAATGATGCGATTAAAACGTCGTGAAATAGATTTCGTACTGCATAGTGTTTCCCTGTCCGAGTATTACAGAGAACATAAGGTCCCACGTGGATTCCGGGTATGGAATGTACCAACTATAGGCCGACACAACCCGGACTTTGTTAGGAAATGGCTGGGGATCCTCAATCGTTGCAGCTTTGACCTTATGATTCTCGTAATAGAAGAGGCAAATAGGGAACTAGAGGTAACACGTACGAAATTAGCACATTTGGAACAAGACAATAAGAAAATCCTTGAGAAAGACACCTCGCAGGACTGGATCCCAAAAATGGAGAAACAATGTGACCAGTACCGCCGGGAGCTTTTGAAGTTTAAACGAAATAAAAAAGCAATGGTGGATCAGGATTATGATGAAAACAGGGTATATAGATGGTTAACGGGAGCAGAACCTGATAGACGATCAGGACCAACTATGAGGAGAAGACCATGGCAAAATCCCAAACACAAAGGAGACAAAAGCGGAAGATCGAGCAGCGACAGTGATTTTGCATTTTCAGAATTTGAGGATAATTCCAACATGAGTGAAGTCCCTTTAGGACAAAGGGCCCCCGATGCCGCCAGGGGCTCAGGAAGCCTGCCTCCCGCAGGGGTGGCCAGAACAAAAGGAATCAGAGCTGTCACACTCAAGAAGAACACCTGATCTTCAATCTTTCCAAAAGATCTTTATCTGCTACTGAAACCCAAGTCTTGGGTAAAGGGTTAAGTTTTGTGCCAACGAACAACCATGATCCCTTTAATTGGTCGCGGGACTTGCATAATTTTTTGCGTAAGTTACGATTGAAGAAGTACTTCCAGAACTCTCCATTGGAACAAAGAAGGTCGGTTTTTGATCCATTTCTGAAAAATGTGTCCAGGTCTCGGTTTGATCCTATTTCACATAACGCCTCCATTAGAACTTTTAGCCGATTGATGGACGATTCAGTCAACAGATTTTTGTCAGCTCCGCCAAGAATTAAATTCAATCTTACAAAGGCAGAACGGGAGGCTTTAAATCAATTATCTACATACCAAGATATAGTGATCAGACCGGCCGATAAGGGCGGGGCAATTGTTGTCCTTGACCTGGAATACTATAGAAATGAAATTCAAACACAATTGGCGGAAAAAGGAGTCTACCAGAAGCTTAGGGCCAATCCGGTGCTTGAATATCAGAAAGAGCTATTTGATATCTTAACAAAAGCTAAAGAGAAAGGTTTGCTCCCGGATAAGGTATTTAAGGCACTTTGTGTGGAACATCCGAAGAATCCGGTGCTGTACACATTGCCCAAGTTGCACAAACATGATACCCTGCCGCCGGGTAGACCTATCATTTCCGCCCGGGACTCTCTATATCAGCCAGTGGCACAGTTACTGGATAGTGTTCTACAACCCTTATTGACCTTCCAAGATACCTTCTTGAAGGATACAACGTCGTTCCTGATTAAACTTGAGGCTCTCCGGGACATTCCACCAAACACCCTATTATGCTGTCTAGACGTTCGCAGCCTATATACATCAATTCCGCACCATGATGGGATGCGGGCTATGAAAGTATTTTTAGAGAAAAATTTGTCTACCAGCATTTTTGATCATGATTTGTTCCTAACATTGTTAGAACTTACATTACATCGTAATTACTTCTTATTTGATGGGGAATTTTTCCTGCAGCTGCGAGGGTGCGCGATGGGATCATCAGTCGCACCCTCGTATGCTAATGTATACATGTTTGACCAAGAGCAGAGGATGTTCTTTAGTAACCCAGAAGTAAGAAGTAATATTTTGATGTATACTAGATATATTGATGATGTATTCCTGCTGTGGGGGGGGGGGGGGTGGTTTGGAAGCTTTTGAGTCTTTAATGTCGGAGATCAATAATCTCACATCTCCTATTAAATTCACATATTCTTGTAATGACACTGGCTAATTTTTTAGATGTCAAGGTGATGTTGATTAATGGTTCTCTGCACTCAGAGATATACTCCAAACCCACTGATAGGAACACACTCTTGTTAGCGTCTAGTCATCACCCTCCCTCTTTGAAAAAGGGCCTCCAAGCATCACAAATGATGAGGGTGGCCCGTATTACTAGCGATCAGGCCAAGGTACCACGACTGTTGGATGAGATGATCTCTAAATTTGAACATCGGGGTTATGATAGACATATGTTGGAGGCACAGAAAAAGAGGGTACTGGGTATGTCCCGGGATGAATTGTTAAAACCTACTGGTACTAAAGAGAGTGCAATTTTACCTTGGAGTAGTGACTATTCGGTGGCCAGCCCTATCATACACAAGGCTTCAAAGGCGCTTTGGCCTATAGTGGCATCTGACCCCGATCTCACAGTGCTGAGAAATATCAGAACTGTAGCTGCATTTAGACGGGGACGGAATTTAAGGGATCGCTTAGTTCGAACAGATATCACCGAAATGGGCAAAATTAAGAAACCTAATGTCCATTATAAATCCCGGGTTGTTACAGATGCCCCAAATGTGCTACGTGCCGATACATGGTGGCATGCAAGGAATTTGAGCACCCACACAATAAAGCAAAGAAGTATTCTATTAGACATGTCATCACATGCAGCACTTCTTATGTAGTATACGCTATTGTCTGCCCATGTTGTTTTTACTACATCGGTCAGACTACGCGGAAATTGAGTGAAAGGATGGCGGCCCATCGGTCGGCCATCAAATTGACACTCGAAGGAAAAACGGTTGACCAACCAGTGGCACGCCATTTCAAAACGGCTGGCCACACGTTGGGTGACTGTCATGACTGAGGTTTTGTGAACCCAGTGTTAGTGAAGTCTGTGCGGGCGACTGGAGAATTATATGAATACTACCACTGACCTGGTTTGGGAGTGTTGTGGACTCGGGGCTTCTTCCGGTGACTGGGAAGAGGAACCGCAGCAGAGATGGCCGAATCTAGGTTCTCCCCATGCAGGATTAGGTCGGCAGACAGGGGGCACGTGTGAACGCTGAAGGTCTCCTGAAAGACAGAACTGGAAAGGCGCTGATGAATCAGTGAAGAATACCAGGTACAACTGCGCTAAAGTGCACTGGATGCTTGGAGACACTGAGGTGCTAGGAGGCACGGAAGTGCTTGAAGACACTGGGGTGCGTAGAGACACTGGGGTGCGTAGAGACACTGGGGTGCGTAGAGACACTGGGGTGCGTAGAGACACTGAAATGCCGGAAGCACGGAGATGCTGAAGCACGGAGACGCTGGAGGCAC
This sequence comes from Pseudophryne corroboree, assembly GCF_028390025.1. Classification (NCBI taxonomy): domain Eukaryota; kingdom Metazoa; phylum Chordata; class Amphibia; order Anura; family Myobatrachidae; genus Pseudophryne; species Pseudophryne corroboree. The sequence continues at coordinate 287,694,757 of NC_086450.1, forward strand.
GAGGTGCTGAGGCACGGGGGTGCTGAGGCACGAGGTGCTGGAAGCACGGAGGCGCTGAGGCACGGAGGTACTGGAGGCACGAGGTACTGAGGCACGGAGGTGCTGAGGCACGGAGGTGCTGAGGCACGGAGATGCTGGAGGCACGAGGTGCTGAGGCACGGAGGTGCCGAGGCACGGAGATACTGAGGCACGGAGGTACTGAGGCACTGAGGTACGGAGATGCTGCAGGGATACGGGAGCTCTGGAGATCACAACTACAACAGCAGTAAAGATGAACCACGGCAGCTGTGGTTTTCAGTTGAGACTATGGAATATAATACTGTGCCTTTAAGATGAACCACTGCAGCTGTGCCTTTACTTACTGCAATATACAAGCTGATTAATACCATATAAATACTTCACTGTGGATGGACTTTCTAAACAGCATCTAAGGAACCCATGTGAATTAATTAGCCCATGCATGGAGCTTAACCCTATAAGTACTAGTACATTTTAATTGCTGCAGCATTTATTGGGAATTAAGAGGTTATGTTCTTTTTAAAGGTGATTATTTAGAATCATTGAATGTTTGGTGTGTATTGTATGTTGAACATTCCAGGATAAGCGGATTATTTTATTGAAACTATATTAATTATTTTTAATAAATAAATTTATCAGACTGTTCATTGGTAGCGCTTCTCTGAGTATTTATTGTTTAATATAATACTGTGCCTTTAAGATGAACCACTGCAGCTGTGCCTTTACTTTGAGACTCGTGGAAATAGTGATCATCAGTGGCAACACAAAAGTAAACCAAACAGGGTAACAAGGAACAGAGTTTTCACAGGAACTAGAGTATAAAGGTTACCTTTAGGGAGCTCAGCTTGAAGACTCACACATAGCTGTGAGTGTGACACAAGGAACAGGCCCAGTTTCTAACTCAGTCTCCCAACTTATACTTCCTGGTCCTTGGTGATTGGAGAGCAGGATTAGGTGATGCAGAGAGTCTCAGACTGGCAGAGGATTGGACAACTCTGGTTCAGGTGAACAGTCCCTGTCATGTGACTACTCTAGACTAGGCTGTGATGTAGAATGAGGCCTAGTAGGCCGAGAGAACACTGAAGCCTGAACTTCAGATTACTGAATTCAGCCTCACACAAGAGATCACCACAGGTGGAGCTAATTAACTATTACTTTTCAGGGAACTCAGGAAAACTCATAGTGCTGACAAGCTGTTTAACTCAGTGAGTAAAAGACACAGGATCCGGGACAGATGGCAGGGGTAAGTCACCAAATATGAAACCTACAGTCAGGATTGTGACAGTATCCCCCTCTTCAAGGGTGGACTCCGGACACCCATCTTGAATTTTAGAGGAACTTGAGAAATTCATACAGAAGAATTTAGGACCTTCGTTGATGCCTCTTCTTCTTACGGGAAAATTTGGTTTTGACCAAGGACAGCGGAATCTCCTGTAAAGAAAAACCTTCCTTAGAAGACATGAGGCCTCCCATGAAAGGAGTAGCATCATGAACTGGATCAAATTCAGAGTCTGAGTCCAAGTCTAATGGAAGATATGAATCTCCCTTAGATACACAGTTTGCAGATGAAAAGGAGGTGCACTGGAGTTTTAAATTCTCTGGGCTAGGAGAGACTCCTACATGAGCAATTTTAATGGTCGGATTCTTACCGAAGGAGATTCTGAGATTATCCCTGGGAGGACAGCACAAACTTCCTTCTGCATTCCCTTTAGAGCGTGATTCTTTTACCAAGTCAGATTCCAAAGGTTTAGGACTAAATTCTTTAACTACAGCGTTACTAAAAGTCTGTAAGTCATGGAACACAGGATCATTACTCTCAAAGAGCATGTTGGCCCACTCCAAAGCTCTTCCTCTGAATGCCAGGAACAGATATCGAGTAACGTTGGAAGGAGTTACTGCACCTGAAGGATCAGACTCTATCAGAGAGAGAAATTGTTCAACCAGAGCGGCATATTGCAATAAATCTCCATCAAAGTAAATAGGTGGTAAACCATCAGACGAAAACTTAGAGGCTGGAACTGGAGAAATCTTTGGCTGGACGAGTAGTACTGGATCCGAGGATACTTGAATTGGCTGGAGCCAAAGGAGACTGACCAGGCTGGTCCTGGAGTATTGCTGGACCGGATGGAACCGGGACGGACTGACCAGGCTGGGCCTGGAGTATTGCTGGACCGGCTGGAACTGGGACGGACTGACCAGGCTGGACCTGGAGTATTGCTGGACCGGCTGGAACCGGGACGGACTGACCAGGCAGAGCCTGGAGTATTGCTGGACCGGCTGGAACCGGGACGGACTGACCAGGCTGGACCTGGAGTATTGCTGGACCGGCTGGAACCGGGACGGACTGACCAGGCAGAGCCTGGAGTATTGCTGGACCGGCTGGAACCGGGACGGACTGACCAGGCTGGGCCTGGAGTATTGCTGGACCGGCTGGAACCGGGACGGACTGACCAGGCTGGACCTGGAGTATTGCTGGACCGGCTGGAACCGGGACGGACTGACCAGGCAGAGCCTGGAGTATTGCTGGACCGGCTGGAACCGGGACGGACTGACCAGGCTGGACCTGGAGTATTGCTGGACCGGCTGGAACCGGGACGGACTGACCAGGCTGGACCTGGAGTATTGCTGGACCGGCTGGAACCGGGACGGACTGACCAGGTGGAGCCTGGAATATAGCTGGACCGGCAGGAGCCCCCTCATCACGGGGCTGGGCTGAGGCAAGAACCCCCCCTTCACGGGGCTGGGCTGAAGCAAGAGCCCCCCCTTCACGGGGCTGGGCTGAAGCAAGAGCCCCCACTTCACGGGGCTGGGCTGAGGCAAGAGCCCCCACTTCACGGGGCTGGGCTGAGGCAAGAGCCCCCACTTCACGGGGCTGGGCTGAGGCAAGAGCCCCCACTTCACGGGGCTGGGCTGAGGCAAGAGACCCCACTTCACGGGGCTGGGCTGAGGCAAGAGCCCCCACTTCACGGGGCTGGGCTGAGGCAAGAGCCCCCACTTCACGGGGCTGGGCTGAGGCAAGAGCCCCCACTTCACGGGGCTGGGCAGCACTCTGTAGCCTCCCTGGCTGGGCAGCACTCTGTAGACTCCCTGGCTGGACAGCACTCTGTAGACTCCCTGGCTGGGCAGCGCTCTGTAGACTCCCTGGCTGGGCAGCGCTCTGTAGACTCCCTGGCTGGGCAGCGCTCTGTAGACTCCCTGGCTGGGCAGCGCTCTGTAGACTCCCTGGCTGGGCAGTGCTCTGTAGACTCCCTGGCTGGGCAGAGCTCTGTAGACTCCCTGGCTGGGCAGCGCTCTGTAGACTCCCTGGCTGGGCAGCGCTCTGTAGACTCCCTGGCTGGGCAGCGCTCTGTAGACTCCCTGGCTGGGCAGCGCTCTGTAGACTCCCTGGCTGGGCAGCGCTCTGTAGACTCCCTGGCTGGGCAGCGCTCTGTAGTCTCTCTGGGGCTGGACCCTCTGAACCCCTCACTGGGGCTGAAGACGCGGACGCCCCTCCTTGGGCTGAAGGCACCGACGCCCCTCCTTGGGCTGAAGGCATGGACGCCCCTCCTTGGGCTGAAGGCACGGACGCCCCTCCTTGGGCTGAAGACACGGACGCCCCTCCTTGGGCTGAAGACACGGACGCCCCTCCTTGGGCTGCTGTAGACACGGACTCCTCTGTGACTCTAAATGGCTTAAACATTCTTCTCTGGACACCTAACTTGGGATAAAGTCTTTTAATCACCGGACCCCAGTCATAAATTTGAGTCTTTTTCAGAGTAGCCATCTTGATACCCCCATCAGCAGTAGCAGGATCGGCTACTGTGGATGACTTGTAGACATGAGCACTGTGATACTGAGATTTGTCACCATTCCCTGGCTTACAAAGAATGCAGTCTTTAACAAAGTGACTGGAATTTCCACAGTAAAGACAGAGGTGTAGCTCCCTACGCCGCTGACGTTCAGCTTCAGAGAGTTTGGGCCGTGGATAGCTCTGATGAACAACTTTTCCTTGCACAGAGGAAGAGACTCTATTAACTGGATGGGACAAAACAGGATCAACAACGTTGGTAGTATTCCTGATGAGATCAGGCATCACAGAAAGAATACTAGACAAAAGTTCTTGTAACTGTAATAACATCTGGTAGAAAAACTGCAGTTGGTCAGGAGTCTTAGTGCAGAAGGTCAGAAAATCTCTGGAGAAAGAATTCCGCTGCAGACACTGTGCTAATTGATGCTGAGTCGACTCCAGACCTTCCAAGCGTCCTGCAATATTGCTTAGGAGGTCCTGCGTCAGACAAACACTTTCGGCCGGGTCCATGTGGCCAGTTCCTACTGTCATGACTGAGGTTTTGTGAACCCGGTGTTAGTGAAGTCTGTGCGGGCGACTGGAGAATTATATGAATACTACCACTGACCTGGTTTGGGAGTGTTGTGGACTCGGGGCTTCTTCCGGTGACTGGGAAGAGGAACCGCAGCAGAGATGGCCGAATCTAGGTTCTCCCCATGCAGGATTAGGTCGGCAGACAGGGGGCACGTGTGAACGCTGAAGGTCTCCTGAAAGACAGAACTGGAAAGGCGCTGATGAATCAGTGAAGAATACCAGGTACAACTGCGCTAAAGTGCACTGGATGCTTGGAGACACTGAGGTGCTAGGAGGCACGGAAGTGCTTGAAGACACTGGGGTGCGTAGAGACACTGGGGTGCGTAGAGACACTGGGGTGCGTAGAGACACTGGGGTGCGTAGAGACATTGAGATGCCGGAAGCACGGAGATGCTGAAGCACGGAGACGCTGGAGGCACGAGGTGCTGAGGCACGAGGTGCTGGAAGCACGGAGGCGCTGAGGCACGGAGGTACTGGAGGCACGAGGTACTGAGGCACGGAGGTGCTGAGGCACGGAGGTGCTGAGGCATGGAGGTGCTGAGGCACGGAGATGCTGGAGGCACGAGGTGCTGAGGCACGGAGGTGCTGAGGCATGGAGGTGCTGAGGCACGGAGATACTGAGGCACGGAGGTACTGAGGCACGGAGGTACGGAGATGCTGCAGGGATACGGGAGCTCTGGAGAACACAACTACAACAGCAGTAAAGATGAACCACGGCAGCTGTGGTTTTCAGTTGAGACTATGGAATATAATACTGTGCCTTTAAGATGAACCACTGCAGCTGTGCCTTTACTTTGAGACTCGTGGAAATAGTGATCATCAGTGGCAACACAAAAGTAAACCAAACAGGGTAACAAGGAACAGAGTTTTCACAGGAACTAGAGTATAAAGGTTACCTTTAGGGAGCTCAGCTTGAAGACTCACACATAGCTGTGAGTGTGACACAAGGAACTGGCCCAGTTTCTAACTCAGTCTCCCAACTTATACTTCCTGGTCCTTGGTGATTGGAGAGCAGGATTAGGTGATGCAGAGAGTCTCAGACTGGCAGAGGATTGGACAACTCTGGTTCAGGTGAACAGTCCCTGTCATGTGACTACTCTAGACTAGGCTGTGATGTAGAATGAGGCCTAGTAGGCCGAGAGAACACTGAAGCCTGAACTTCAGATTACTGAATTCAGCCTCACACAAGAGATCACCACAGGTGGAGCTAATTAACTATTACCTTTCAGGGAACTCAGGAAAACTCATAGTGCTGACAAGCTGTTTAACTCAGTGAGTAAAAGACACAGGATCCGGAACAGATGGCAGGGGTAAGTCACCAAATATGAAACCTACAGTCAGGATTGTGACAGTGACCTAAGATACTTTGGCTTTGATCATGTGCCGCTTATATTACGGGGGGGAGACAGGACCAAATTTTTAGTGGAAAAGGAATCAAGATGGATTTTCTGGTGCATGCCTGTACTGGTATTTATGGCTGTAGGTCATGGAGATGTATACATGTATGTTTTATGTATGTGTTTTATGTATTTAATGTATTTAATGTATTTTTTGTCATGTTTTTTGTCAAAGGTTCCGGCTGGGATCCGACCGCTGGCATTACAGGAGCCTGTCTGCAGAGCCAGAACACCCGAGACTTCCTGCTCCGGAAGACAATGTAGCGGGTGGTGCGCAAGCCGTGCGTTGCCACAGCAACATGATGCAAGGGGCGGAAGCGGAAGGGAACGTGACGGCCGCGGACGGGAGCCAGGTGGACAGCGGCGGTGATCAGCGGCACCTCACACAGGTATTTAAATGTAGGTTTTTTGTTTGTATTGTTGTTGGTTGATCTTGTAGGTACTGAGGACGGAGCTGAAGCTCCGAAACGTGCGTTTACCCTAATACAAGTTATTTGCTTCTATACAAATTGTCTCCAGTGCCGTGATTCTTGGAGGAGTATATATATATATATATATATATATATATATATATATATTTTTTAAATAATGTCAGCTTTATAATAGTCCATAGTCCATCCAGTGACAAACAAAAATGCCTCCCACTGATTCCTACTATTGTTTCCTATCCGTCGCTGGCCCTGTGTTTTTACATGTTGGTAGTGATGTTGACTGCAGAGGAGGAACTCTGGCATCTCTAAATGAAGGATCACCACAAAAAGACCAGCACATACACCTTGTAAGATGCTGGGCATGTAAGAGTCCCAACAGTAGTGCATATATAAAGCTTGCAGAGTACAGGAGAACTTACAGTCCCTCCTCTGCACCCAGCGAGGTGTGACTGGACAGCCACCAATTCCATATTTTTCAACAGAAGTATGGCACATGCAGAGAAGATAGACATTGCCTTTGTGTCACAGTGAGGGGGCATACACAATATTTGCATGTAAGCCTCCTCAAACTGCTTCTGGATCTCACACTTCTTTAGAGGGGCAGTGAAAGAAGTGTTGTCTCCACTCTAACTAAGCAGAGATGTCAAACCCAGATTATCAGGACTGAAAACCTCAGCTACAGTGCATCCGGAAAGTATTCACAAACTTTTCCCCACATTTTGTTATGTTACAGCCTTATTCCAAACTGGAATAATTTAATTTTTTCCCCTCAAAATTCTACACACAATAACCCATAATGACAACGTTAAAAAAGTGTATTGACATTTTTGAAAATGTATTAAAAATAAGAAACTAAGAAATCACATGTACATAAGTATTCACAGCCTTTGCTCAATACTTTGTTGATGGACCTTTGGCAGAAATTACAGCCTCAAGTCTTTTTGAATATGATGCCACAAGCTTGGCACACCTATCTTTGGGCAGTTTCGTCCATTCCTCTTTGCAGCACCTCTCAAGCTCCATCAGGTTGGATGGAACGCGTCGGTGCAGAGCCATTTTCAGATCTCTCCAGAGATGTTCAATCGGATTCAAGTCTGGGCTCTGGCTGGGCCACTCAAGGACATTCACAGAGTTGTTCTGAAGCCACTCCTTTCATATCTTGGCTGTGTGCTTAGGGTCATTGTCCCGCTGAAAAATGTACCATCGCCCCAGTCTGAGGTCAAGAGCGCTTTGGAGCAGGTTTTCATCAAGGATGACTCTGTACATTGCTGCATTCATCTTTCCCTCTACCTGACTAGTCTCCCAGTTCCTGCCGCTGAAAAACATCCCCACAGCATGATGCTGCCACCACCATGCTTCACTGTAGGAATGGTATTGGCCTGGTGATGAGCAGTGCCTGTTTCCTCCAAACAAGACGCCTGGCATTCATGCCAAAGAGTTCAATCTTTGTCTCGTCAGACTAGACAATTTTGTTTCTCCTGGTCTGAGAGTCCTTCAGGTGCATTTTGGCAAACTCCAGGTGGGCTGCCATGTGCTTTTTACTAAGGAGTGGCTTCCGTCTGGCCACTCTGCCATACAGACCTGATTAGTGGATTGCTGCAGAGATGGTTGTCCTTCTGGAAGGTTCTCCTCTCACCACAGAGGAATGCTGTAACTCTGACAGAGTGACCATTGGGTTCTTGGTCACCTCCCTGACTAGGGCCCTTCTCCCCCGATTGCTCAATTTTGATGGCCGACCAGCTCTATGAAGAGTCCTGGTGGTTCCAAACTTCTTCCATTTACGGATGATGGAGGCCACTGTGCTCATTGGGACCTTCAAAGCAGCAGATATTTTTCTGTACCTTTCCCCAGATTTGTGCCTTGAGACAATCCTGTCTCGGAGGTCTATAGACAATTCCTTTGACTTCATGCTTGGTTTGTGCTCAGACATGCACTGTCAAGTGTGGGACCTTATATAGACAGGTGTGTGCCTTTCCAAATCATGTCCAATCAACTGAATTTACCACAGGTGGACTCCAATTATGCTGTAGGAACAACTCAAGGATGATCAGTGGAAACATGATGCACCTGAGCACAATTTTGATCTTCATGGCAAAGGCTGTGAATACTTATGTACATGTGATTTCTTAGTTTTTTATTTTTAATGAATTTGCAAAAAAAAACTTTTTTCACTTTGTCATTATGGGGTATTGTGTGTAGAATTTTGAGGACAAAAATGAATTTATTCCATTTTGGAATAAGGCTGTAACATAACAAAATGCGGAAAAAGTGAAGCGCTGTGAATACTTTCTGGATGCACAGTAGATGTGTCCATATCATTCTTATCTGTCAAGTAAGGCAAGAACTTACAACTTACAAGTCATATATGTCAAATTAAGTAAATATACTAAGCACAAATTACTACAACAAAGCAGAGAGGCACATGTATTAAAAATCATAGAAGTGCCCAATTTTTTTGATTGTACATCATAGCAGGCATACATTTTTTTTACATGAATATCCCCAAAATGTAACTAGCAGTCACAGTAGCATCGCTGAGAGTTACATCCCAAGGGCAGAAGTCTTTTACATTTTTGAAAGACTCCCGGGAAACTAGCACTGCGCATGCGAACAGTGTCACAGTGCATCCAGAGAGCCAGATGGAGGCTGTGGGAGAGGGATCGTAAGATTCCTCTCCTGCAAGATGCCTTCATTGGCATAAAGTGTTTTACACCATCCATAGGCGTGCACAGCACATTTTATTAGGGGGTGCACCGTCGGAGGGGTGTGTCTAGCACTGCCCTTTGGGCGTGTCTAGCACCATCTTTTGACGTCAACGCAATATAAAATATCCACCCTTGTGCCAATCCTAATAAAGCAGATACATTGTCAGATGTTGTGGTGTGCACCAAACAAACACCCCTGATGGAACTCACTGCAATTACACTGCTCCTCCTCAGCCTGGTCTGGCCCCCCCTCTCTATCCCCTGCAAGCTGCTGCAGCAGCTTACTTACAAGTCAGTCACTCACTGACACTGACAGTCGCAGACTAGTACTGCTGCTGCTGGAAAAACAAGTGGCGTGTCAATGAATTTGTCTTCCTAAGAGGAATGCTGGCTGCATGCTGCTTCTCATTAGTGGCTGGCGTTGGCATAGCATAGAAGGAGAGAGGTGGGCATGTGACGGGTGGGCGGTGGCATCCTTTATTAACCCAGACGTCCGGTCAGTAATGCAGTCCTGACAGGGTGCAGTGCAGAGGGGACAGTAATCAGCCTGCTCGGCGATCGCTGCATCAGGTTTGTGAGATCGGGGTGCCAGAGATTAGGGGGTGCCTGTGCGCACCAGGCACCCCCCCTGCGCACACCTATGACACCATCTGAGGATCGTTTAAACCAGTGGGGCAAATAGGGGCAAAGCAAATAGCTTTGCTTACAGAGTTTGGTACTTTGAGGTTAGACCAGGGGCGGATCCAGAAGAAAATGATAGGGGGGGGGCACCATGGAAGGGGCAAGTACATTTGCATGCGGCTTCGGTGCATGTGAGGTGGCGCTTCTTATACAATGCCCACAGTTGTAGCGCTCATTATGCAATGTCCACTGTACTGGTAGTGCCCCTTATATAGACCCCATAGTAGTGGTGCCCCTTATGCAATGCTCGTATTGCCCCCAGTAGTAATGTTGCCTGTAGTAATGCCCCCAGTCATTTGGCGCCCTAGTAGCTATGCCCCCAGTGGTAATGCAGTTAGGACCCCAGTAGTTTACCCTCCCCTTTAGTTTAGCCTCCCAGTGGTAATGCCCCCAGTAGTTTGCCTGCTTGTAGTTTAGCCACCAGTAGTAATGCCCCCCTGTAGTTTGCCCCATTGTAGTTTAGCCCCTGTAGTTATGCTCCCCTTGTAGTTTAGCCCCCAGTAGTTTGGCCCCTGTAGTTATCCCCCAGTAGTTTGGCCCCTGTAGTTTAGCCCCCAAGTAGTAAAGCCCCTGTAGTTAAGCCGCCAGTAGTAATGCCCTCCTGTAGTATGCCCCCAGTAGTTAGCCCCTTTGTAGTTGGCCCCCAGTAATAATGTCCCCCAGTAGTTTGCCCCCAATAGATGCCCCCAGTAATAATGTCCCCCAGTAGTTTGCCCCCAGTAATAATGTCCTCCAGTAGTTTGCTCCCAGTAGTAATGCCCCCTAGGAGGTTGCCCCCAATAGATGACTCCCCAGTAGTAATGCCCCCAGTAGATGCTCCCCCAGTAATAATGCCCCCAGTAGTAATGCCCCCCCCACAGTAGTAATGTCCCTTGTTGATGCCCCCAGTAGTAATGCCCCTTGTTGAAGCCCCCCAGTAGTAAAGCCCCCCCACCCAGTAGTAATGTCCCTTGTTGATGCCCCCCAGTAGTAATGCCCCCAGTAGATGCTCCCCCAGTAATAATGCCCCCAAGTAGTAATGCCCCTTGTTGATGCCCCCAGTAGATGCTCCCCCAGTAATATTGCCCCCAGTAGTAATGCCCCCCCACCCAGTAGTAATGTCCCTTGTTGACGCCCCCAGTAGTAATGCCCCCAGTAGATGCTCCCCCAGTAATAATGCCCCCAGTAGTAATGCCCCCCCAGTAGTAATGCCCCTTGTTGATGCCCCCAGTAGTAATGTCCCCACCGTAGTTTGCCCCCAGTAGATGCCCCCGCTGCACCGAAGAAGACAAAACACAACATACTTACCAAGCCCCGTTCCCGCTTCCAGATCTCTGCTGCAGTCCTCCTCCTCTCTTGGCGTCCTCTCCTCAGCACTATGAGAGAGATGTCATGACTGACGTCTCTCCCATAGCGCACGCCGCACAGTGACAGCGTCGGAAGCGCCTCCAGCTACCGCTCTGCAGGGAGACGGGCGCCCGCTGGTAACACAATCTCAGCGGGCGCCCGTCATCTCCCTGTGCGGTGCCAGGGGGACGACGGAGGGACGGGGGACGGACGGAGGGACGGGGGACGGACGGAGGGACGGGGGACGGAGGCCACAAACGACAGGGGGGGGCATGGGCCCGAGTGCCCCCCCATGGATCCGCCACTGGGTTTGACCGTATGCCCCGTTGATAGGGACTGCAGTCTGCAGCTGTAGCTAGCCTTTTGCCGAAGATGTCTGTGAAATCTCCTGCATTAGGCTGTTGTTATATAGATGGGATGTATAAAACTGAGCAACAAATGTAATTTATGCATAATTGTATGATAAATCGCTTCATACATAGGGCCTAATTCAAGGTTGATTGCAAAACAACATTTTCCTCTAATGTACAACATAACATAAGCAGAGAGAGTTTTAGGCCCTACACACTGGGCGATTTGACTGCAAGATATGAATGATCTCGTTCATTAATGAATGAGATAACATTCATATCGTGCAGTGTGGAGGCTCCAGCGATGAACGATGCGCGGCCCCGCGCTCGTTCATCTCTGGTGTCCCGTCGGCTGTGCATGCAGGCCAATATGGACGATCTCGTCCATATTTGCCTGCACTTCTATGGAGTCGGGTGACGGGGGGAGTGAAGAAACTTCACTCCCCCCGTCACTGCCCCCCCGCTGTCGGGCAGCTCGGCGGCGGATCTATTAATGTGTAGGGCCCTTTAGATTTGGGTGGGGTGTGTTCAAACTGAAATCTAAATTGCAGTGTAAGAATAAAGCAGCCAGTATTTACCCTGCACAGAAGCAATATAACCCACCCATATACCTGTCTTATTCCAGAACACTCCAGAATCTTGACTGTAAAACTGATCGGAATATTACAAAGAAGATATTATAATTTATAAATATCATCTTTGTATTATTCAAATTATCTTGGTGTTTTTACAATCATTTTTATAGTCAAAACTCACCACCAAATCATATACTGTATGTGCTTGTGGAAATCTGGCTCTGACACCAGCCAGTGCCTCACTAGACATTGACCTCACCCAGTGCCGTAACTAGACATTTTAGCGCTGTGTGCAAGAAACAGCATCGGCGCCCCCCCCATATACAAAACAGAGCCAATGCGCACCTCATGCGCGTGCCAAAACTATAGGAGCATGGCCACAGAGCTCCCTTTCACACATTATGGCAGCAAAGCCCCCCTTTTTTACACATTAGGCAGGCGGAGTCCCCTTTTCTTACAATTTACAACGGCAGAGTCCCCCTTTTTACACATTAAGCAGGCAGTGTCCCCTTTTTACACATTACGGCAGCAGAGAGTCCCCTTTTTTACACGCTATGGCAGCAGAGGCCTCCTTTTTACACATTAAGCATGCAGGGTCCCCTTTTTACACATTAAGCAGGCAGAATCTCATTTTACACATTAGGAAGCAGAGTCCCCCTTTTTACATGAAAGAGAGAGAGTGTGAGTGTGTGTGTGTGTGTGTGTTTGTGTGTGAGAGTGACAGTGTTTGTGTGTGTAGGTATTATACTTAACTGTGACCAGCTGGCAGAGTGACAGGCCTCTCTTCTTCTCCTTCCTGCCCGAGTCCTCCTCCCGCAGCTCTCAGCTCCTCGCAGTGCAGTCTCTCCCAAGTTGCAGGGGGTGGCGATCCGGCATCCAGAGGCGAACATTTATGTCCCTGGACTCGGGAGCCAGAGCTGCTGCTCCTCCATCCTCTCTCCCCCACGGCCGCTCCCCCGGCGTGATGCAGTTGCTCCCGGCACTGACAAGTATGGAACTTGCAGGGGGAAGGTAAGGGAGCCATCAACTATGTCTGAGAACAGCCCGCTGCTGGTGCTGGTGATCAGTGCAGAGGCTGGGACGCTGCTGAATGAAGCCGTTGAGACCAGAGGGCCGGGTCAGCGAAGTCTGGACGCTGAGGAGCTGATAGTGGTGAGGGGGCGCCGTCAGATTAGACTGCGCTAGCAGGATGATTGCAGCAGGCAGCAGCAGTGCCACGGACGATCACCTTGCTTGCCCGCATACTGAGCCAGCGCTACTGAGTCCCCTGCAGCAAAGGAAGCAGGAGACAGGAGACAGGCGCCAGCGGGAGTGAGTCGGGCTGGAGAAGGTGGCCATGTGTGTGAGGGGTGTGCTGCCAGATGGTGCACCCTCAGTGCATTTTTGTGCTGTGGGCAAGGCACCATTGGCACACATCTAGTTACGGCCCCCGGTAGGGAGCAGAAAGGGTAGCAGAGAGAGTGGGTGTAAGGAGCAGTGAGAGAGGGGAGCAGAGAGTGGGTGTAGGAAGCAGTGAGTGTGAGGAGCAGAGAGAGTGGGTGTAGGGAACAGTGAGGGAGAGTGTAGGGAGAAGTGAGGGTGGGTGACTGAGGGGAGCAGAGAGAGTGGGTGTAGGGAACAGAAAGGGTGGGTGTAGAGAGCAGTGAGGTTGAGTGTAAGGAGCAGTGAGGTTGAGTGTAGGGAGCAGAGAGGGTGGGTGTAGGGAGCAGAGAGGGTTGGTGTAGGGAGCAGAGAGGGTGGGTGTAGGGAGCAGTGAGGGTGGGTGTAGGGAGCAGTGAGTGAGGGGAGCAGAGCAAGTGGGTGTAGGGAGCAGAGAGGGTGAGTGTAGGGAGCAGAGATGGTGAGTATATGGAGCAGAGAGGGTGGCTGTAGGGAGCAAAGAGGGTGGGTGTAGGGAGCAGAGAGCGTGGGTGTAGGGAGCAGAGAGGGTGGGTGTAGGGAGCAGAGAGGGTGGGTGTAGGGAGCAGTGAGTGAGGGGAACAGAGCAAGTGGGTGTAGGGAGCAGAGAGTGGGTGTAGGGAGCAGAGAGTGGGTGTAGGGAGCAGTGAGGGTGGGTGTAGGGAGCAGAGAGGGTGGGTGTAGGGAGCAGAGAGGGTGGGTGTAGGGAGCAGTGAGTGAGGGGAACAGAGCAAGTGAGTGTAGGGAGCAGAGAGCGGGTGTAGGGAGCAGAGAGTGGATGTAGGGAGTAGAGAGCGGGTTTATTGAGCAGAGAGCGGGTGTAGGGAGCAGAGAGTGGGTGTAGGTAGCAGTGATGGTGAGTGTAGGGATCAGTGAGTGATGGGAACAGAGCAAGTGGGTGTAGGGAGCAGTGAGGGTGAGTGTAGGGATCAGTAAGTGAGGGGAGCAGAGAGACTGGGGTGTAGGGAACAGTGCTTGGTGACATCAGTTAGTGTGGAGCTGCCGAGCCAAGTGTGCGTTTGTGAGGCGGCGGCACAGCAACAGGGCCTGAACGCGGAGGAACTAGGATCCGAGAGGATCCGGGTTCCTCCAATCAGCGCCCCAGGATTTGAACTGGGCGCCGGTCGGGAGCCAATCGCAGCTCGCGGCTTGGCGCCCAATAAGGAACCGCCACGACGGGCCAATCCGTGCTCGTCGCGGCGGACCAATGGGAGTTCGCCGCGTCATCGCTCCGCCTCCTCCCAGCGGCTTATATCAGGCGCAGGGCGGCGGCGGAGTTCAGTTGCGCGCCGGAGCAGAGAAGAGCTCCAGAAGACGCCGGAAAAAGAAGACCTGCAGCGGCAGAAGGTGCGGCGGCGGAGAAGAAAGAAGAACTGGCAGAGAAGAGAGAAGATAGAAGACAGAACGAGGAAGACAGAAGAGGTGGAGCCAGAAGCCCAGCAGCGGAGGACCGGCGGAGAGTGCTGTAGAGAGAGGGAAACAAAAGAGCATACGAAGTTCCCCTCTGCAGCCTCTCCCACCGATCCGGGTAAGAGGCCTTGGGCCTACACTACTTTTCTTTAGGCCTCTTTCCTCCCTAGACCACCGGGGTTGTCAGGCATTAGGCCTGTGGCTACAGACAGGCAATAGGCCTGAGGCATAGGTAGGAGAAGGGGTCCCCAGTGTGTATAAAAGTAGTCTTGGCGTTAGTTATTACTGTCCCACGTTAGGCAGGCATTAGGCCTGGGTCACCAAGAGGAGGGGAAGGGCCCTGATCATCATAAGTAATCTTGGCATTAGGCCAAGATTACAGTTTCCCCGTTAGGCAGGCGCTAGGCCTGAGGTCACAGTTCAGGCACTAGGCCTGTGTCCTGGATAGGAGTTACAGGTCCACGATTGATAGTGATCTTGGCACTAGGCCAAGATTACACTTCTATTGATAGGCAGGCACCAGGCCTGTGGGCACCTACGGGCATTTGGCCCGGGCGCAAGTTAGGGGTTGACAATGCTAAATTCCCTTGTCGTATAAACAACCCTTTATGAAGTCTAAGAACACTGTACGCTGTTTACTTAAGAAGTACCGTAATGGTACGCTAGTTGCGTAACGATCGCTCAGCCGTAGGCGAGACGCTCAAGCGTCACGTTCGCTCACGTCCCAGTGATCACAGGATACGTTATTGGCTATGACTAGAGTAATGATTCGCTATGGCGTAGCGGACGCTCGAGACCACGAGGAGATCACCAGCGGCGCAGACGCTCACAACGCTATACCTTTATGTCTAAACCTTATACCAATGAAATACACGGAATACCTTAATGTGAATACAGGGTGTAAGTGCAACCTTGTGTAACCTGACTAACTACAAAGCTGCTTGAGCGTCACCGACGCTCAAGTGAACACTTAACACTATAGGAAATACACAGATACTGGTTTAGGGTCCAAAGCCTATTAACTGTATTATATCTAGTATACTTGTAAAAAGGGGATAACAGTACAAATGATACACTACAATATAACAAAGACTTCCTAACCAAAATACAATACTATCTATTACAATACAATACTAGTCTAGGGGAGATACGAGAGAAAGAGAAGGGAAAGAGAGAGAGAGAGAGAGACGGAGAGAGATGAGAGAGATTGGCTCACAGAAAGACAATGATTATGGAGAGAAACTTACGCACAGGGTAAACGATCGCATGCGCCTGGACATCCAGCACCCGATTTTCAGCAATGAGAACCGTTGAAGAGTGAGAGCTGGATGTGGTCGGCCTGCCTATTTATGCCCCACACACAATGCAATCTCATAGTCCCTACAATCCCATTGTCCATTGGATGAAGGAATTCGACCCTGTATCACAACAAAAGGTCATAGGTTGATTCATACAGGTGGGCTGTGACGATTTCAAACAGCTCAGGTGGGTGGGGAACTAGGTTTCCCGCCGCATACCTGAGTATGAGTAAATAGTAGAAATGGACATAAACTTCTTATGTCCATAACTATTCGCACGAGCGATTAATACGCTCCAAACCAACACCGGAATATTGCTAATTAAATACTCTTCCGATGGGTACCAAACACTGCTGTATGATTCCTGTTAGACCCTTCGTACAATACAAAGAGGGATTACTTTAAACAGGGACCTTCTATATTAACCAAACTTTCAGAAACTATCAAAGGGATCATGATCTATAAACTACATTAATTGTGAAAATATGTAACGAATGAGTCGCACGCTACGACTACATAAACTCTACCGTAAATACGCATACCGCGCCTGCGAGTGCACGCTATTGCGGGTATGCGCCTTCACGGGAGAGCGTACGCATGCGCAGCACGGACCAGTGTGCGGTGCAAATATGGCAACGTGTATGGGGATATTTTTCTGACTTTGACAGTCCACCCTTTGGCAGTCAATAATAACTGCCACCTTCTAAAACATTTCAAAAGGAGAAAAATATATGTCAGGGGTTAATTCATTTCCATGGTTGGGTGAGGGAGGAGAGAGGAGTAGGTGTGAAGAGGGTATGACCTAGTGTGATAGCAGAAGCATGTGTGTATGAGTCCATGTTTGGAGGGTCATGTATCATCGTGCCGTACGTGTTGTAAATCAAGCTTCGAGGTATTGCGAAGTATACATTTGAATTCCTTCTTATCCTGTGGTACAGGTCTGTGGATGGGCTGTCAAACTTTACCGAGCTCTTTTCGGATTTTGAACAAAATGGGGAGCACATTTTAGTTGATGATACATGAATGGGGGAGGTATGTGGTTGCTGATATCTGTGCCTGTATTCCCTATCGTCTATGTGTGTCATTACCTGAGGGTTGTAGAGATGAAGATAAAGAACACTTATGGAAAATGCAATGATATTCTATGTCAGGGAAATGTACATCTGTCGTCGAAGTTGTGTTCGGTATCTGTTGAGAGTCGTCTTCTTTGCGCAGTATTGCTCCTTGGGCATGAGCAAATAGCTTTGTCAGAGCCATCGGATTTACAAAAAAATGTTGGGCTAGCGTGAGTTTAAATGTACTAGGGAAACTGGGGATCCATGGCAAAGTTCATCAAGTGTCCATTTCTCAAGTGGTCAAAACTTCATCTTTGGTGCTTGTCTGTTGTCTGTATAGCGTCTCGTCAACTTCCTCGTCCAAGGGGGTCTTTGTATCTTGGAGAAAAGCAGAAAAACAGGTGAAAGAAACGGACCGTATAATCGCATTTTCATCACATTCTGGTTTCTATCATTGGGTCATAAATCAAATCCAGGTTAATTACAGTTTCCTCACTCCTCACGCTCATCACTTTTGTACTTTGTTTGCACCTCATTAAAGCCTGCCCGCATCTAAATATCAATCCAATCGATATAACGACACCCAAGATACATAGTAGAAACTTTCCAACATCCATTATGACTCCTTGAGCCCAGTCTCCTAAACCGGAGAACCAATTTCGCGGGTTCAACCATGACACCCAACCAGTCAGCTCATTACCTACAGCAGCAAGGGTGAGATTGTGTTTTCGACGAAATTCCCACTTTAATTGCAGAATATCGTCCATCTTTTGGTCTATGACCTCTACCGGATCCTCGGTGCTATTCGTGATATAAGTGCAACACTTTATGCCGTACTGTGTTGCCAATGTAACACAATATCCGCCTGTTACTGCTGTAAGATAATTAAGAACCATCCTATGCTGAACTAGTTCTGTTTTATAAGCTTGAAGTTCTCTTCCAGTGTATCTAAACGTGTCATCATACATTTCAGTGATATTATCTAACAAATTGGCGAGTGCGGAAATGTATCTATAATTCATCACTCCTCGAGCGGTGCGAGTGAAATCTAACGCTACCAGAACCTGAATCCCGGTGGATTCATGGATAAGATCAGAGGCCGGATGCTCTAACCTTTCTGACAGTTGTCTTTTAACTCGGTGCTCGTAATGAGTGTGAGTATAAGGAGCTTGGGCACCACGGTGTATGTCTTTCATTTTGTCATGTGTTACAGTCATCACTTCAGGCAATACTTTTCCAATATAACACAATCCTTCAGAGTTTGGGGCAAGCCACTTGTACGCCTTTCTCCCGCATATGAAATATGCGTCATCGGGGAGAACATATGGGACGGAGAAGGACATTACCATGTTACAAACCTTCCAGGTGAAATCTCCTGACCCTAATTCTTCCATCTGCTTAATGCACGTATCAGTTTGTACGATATGTGCACAGTATCCTGGTGATACCTCTCCAACTCTAGTAATCCTATTTCCTAAGGTATATCGATACCGGAAAGATTTTCCTCTACTGGCTATGTGGCGTACAAGCTCTGTATCTGTAGGCATTCTATCTGCTCTGTGTGAAAAGGTCATGGTAAGGTTGCTCCATGACACTTCCCAATTTCCCGGCTTACGGGGGTTGGAGATATTAAAACATAAGAGGGACCTATCCACATGGTATTGGTGGAGCTTCAAACTAGGAGGGCTGGAGATGTTAAATCTCCGGTCCACCGGTCTCCCACCACTTAGCTCAAGTACCTCCCCTAACGTTAAAGGAAATGGTACTAGCCCTGATTTGCTATGACCCTGAGGTACTTGAGAGCATACCCAACAATCTGTTTGGTTTAACACATTACCCACTAAAGAGTGATAGTCACTCAATGGATGCCGGTCCATATGGATATTAAAACTGGATTGGCATTTCTTTATGCATCCATCTTCAACCAGATTATCACAGAGCCTACAGATACAATTTTCTTCAGCTAACAATCCATCACAATTTCTTCTATCGGATCGTTTTCTGATACTCGCCTTTGCTTGTTGGTTTGGTTGATCTTGGAAAACTACGCCTCCATCATCATAATCGGAACCCATTCCAGATCCTCTCTCGACCTCTATGGTACTCTCGCCGGAACAGACTGCTCTGGTCAACATCACGGTTAACATCAAAATCCGGATCACAGTCTCTTGGGGCAAGTCCATCTTTGAGGAGGAAATAGAGAAGAATGAGAAGGGGGAAAAAAAGAAATTTCAAGGAAGAGGGGATGGGAAGCGGAGAAAAACAACAAAAGGGAGAGGGGAGTCGACAACTGCTTTCGGTCTTCAAGGCTCAGGTGCCGCCTCAGTCCTCCTGGAACAGACACTCCAGTGATACAACCTCTACCGTCTGTTCCTTATCACGGGACTTCTCTGGATCAGCAACCTTTTTGCAGTGGGATGAATGGACCCAAACCTCTCTCTCAGCCACCTTCAATGCTGTGGTGCTAGTCAATAAGACCTGGTATGGTCCTTCCCATCTATCAATAAGACAACTTGAGCGTAGAAAATTTCGTATCATTACATAATCCCCAGGTTCAATGTCATGACAATTACTATCTGGTAAATCAGGAATCACCAACTTCAGATTATCATTTTGATTCCTCAACTGCTTACTCATGTTAATCAAGTACTTTACAGTTACTTCATTGTTACATTTCAAATCATCCTGAGGGTTAATCATGACATGCGGTTGTCGACCAAACAAGATTTCAAAAGGAGACAGATTAAGAGGGGACCTGGGAGTGGTTCTGATGCTATACAAAACAATGGGTAAAGCTTCTGGCCACGTCAATCCTGTCTCTGCCATTACTTTACTCAATTTATTTTTAATAGTGCTGTTCACTCTTTCGACCTTCGCGCTCGCCTGTGGACGGTACGGAGTGTGCAGCTTACTATCAATTCCCATCAACTTACACATTCCTTGAAAGACATCACCGGTAAAATGGGTACCCCTATCACTTTCAATGATTCTAGGGATACCATATCTACATACAAATTCCTGCACAATTTTCTTAGCTGTAAACATAGCGGTATTTGTAGCTGCTGGAAAAGCTTCGACCCAATTCGAGAAAACATCTATACAAACAAGTACATATTTCAAATTTCGACATGGGGGTAATTGAATGAAGTCAATTTGTATTACCTGGAAAGGGCCGCCGGCAGGTGGGATATGGGATGGTTCTGTAGGTATTGCTTTTCCAATATTCTTTCTCAGACAGGTAAGGCATGACATTGCTCTTTTACTCGCATGAGAGGAGAATCCTGGGGCGCACCAGTATGCTCTTACCAATTTGCACATCCCCTCCTTGCCTAGATGAGTCAGCCCGTGAGCTGCTTCAGCCAGACATGGAAGGTATGCCCTGGGGGCCACTGGTTTACCATGTCCATCCGTCCAGAGCCCTGAGGACTCCTGGCCATATCCCTTTGCCCTCCAGACTGCTCTTTCCTGTGTGGAACACAAATTCTGCATCTCACACAACTTTTGTGTGTTGATGGTATTAAATACCATCAGTTGTGTGGTGTCTGTCTGTATGGGGGTAGCAGCTGCAAGCTTTGCGGCTTCGTCTGCTCGGCTGTTACCAAGGGATACTGGGTCTTGGCTATATGTGTGTGCTTTACATTTGATAACAGCCACTCTGTCGGGTTCCTGTATCGTTGTTAGAAGCCTTTTTATATATGCTGCATGCGCTATCGGTGTACCAGCTGCCGTCATGAAATTTCTGAGGCGCCATAGGGCTCCGAAATCATGTACTACCCCGAAGGCGTATCTAGAATCGGTGTAGATATTGGCTGACTTGCCCTTAGCCAATTCACATGCTCTGGTTAGGGCGACCAGTTCAGCAACCTGGGCTGAGTGAGGTGGGCCTAGCGGTTCCGCTTCTACGGTGTCTTGGTCATCTACGACTGCGTATCCAGTACACAAGTCTCCCGAGTCTGACTGTCTATGACAACTACCGTCCGTGTAGAACGTGAGTTCTGCATCTTCCAGTGGGTTGTCACTGATGTCAGGCCTTGCGGTAAAATTTTGGGTCAAATATTCCATACAATCATGTGTATCTCCCTTTGCATTAAATCCTCCTTCCCCATCACTCTCACCTTCCACCCTTTGTGTCTGACCAGGCACACCTGGGAGAAAAGTTGCAGGATTTAATGCGCTGCATCTCCTTATGGTGATGTTTACTGGGGCCATTAATGCCAATTCCCATCTTGTAAACCTTGCTGATGAGACGTGTCTGGTTTGGGCAGAATTCAATAAGGCAGATACCGCATGTGGTGTATGGATTGTGAGGTTGTGGCCTAGCACGACATCTTCGCTTTTTGTCACTAGCAATGCTATCGCCGCAACGCTACGCAAGCATGTGGGGAGGGATCGCGCTACCGTGTCTAGCTGGGCGCTGTAGTATGCGACTGGCCTGCTGGCGTCACCGTGTTTTTGGGTTAGTACACCTGCTGCGCACCCAGCACTTTCTGTTCCGTATAGTTCAAAGGGTTTCCCATAGTCTGGCATACCTAGTGCTGGTGCCTGCGTTAGGCACTGTTTGAGTCTCTCAAATGCTGTTTCGGATTCGTCTGTATGCGAAATCCGATCAGGTTTGTTTGAAGAGACCATTTCCTGCAAAGGTAACGCCAATATGGAAAACCCTGGGATCCAATTACGGCAATACCCACACATTCCTAAAAACGTCCTGATCTGTTGCTGGGTTTGTGGCAGTGTCATGTCTCTAATGGCTTGGATTCTATCAGCGGTCAGGTGTCTCAGTCCTTGTGTTAGACAGTGTCCCAAATATTTTACCTTAGTCTGGCATAATTGTAACTTGTCTTTGGAAACCTTGTGACCTGTGTCTGAAAGATGAAACAGGAGCTGTTTCGTATCCTTCAGGGAAGCTTCCAGTGAATCTGAACACAGCAGTAAATCATCCACATACTGTATCAATACTGATCCACTCTCTGGTTGGAAAGACTGTAAACAATCATGCAAAGCCTGAGAAAATATACTTGGACTATCTATGAAACCTTGGGGTAACCGAGTCCACGTGTATTGGACTCCTCTGTATGTGAATGCAAACAAATATTGGCTGTCAGGGTGCAGAGGTACCGAAAAGAAAGCGGAGCAGAGGTCAATAACAGTGAAAAATT
This sequence comes from Pseudophryne corroboree, assembly GCF_028390025.1. Taxonomy (NCBI): domain Eukaryota; kingdom Metazoa; phylum Chordata; class Amphibia; order Anura; family Myobatrachidae; genus Pseudophryne; species Pseudophryne corroboree. The sequence continues at coordinate 287,716,917 of NC_086450.1, forward strand.
TGGCAGTGGGAGGAATTTGCATTAGGATGACAGCTGGATTAGGCACTACGGGGAACTGACTCTCAACTATTTTGTTAATCCCCCTTAGATCCTGCACTAGCCTGTAACCCCTCCCCCCACTCTTTTTAACAGGGAAGATGGGACTATTGGCTGTGCTGGACGTTCTTACCAGAATGCCCTGTTGCAGCAAGCGTTCTATTACTGGGAAAACTCCTAACTCCACCTCTGGCTTCAGAGGATACTGTGGGATTTTTGGAGCTATCCTACCATCTTTTACTTGTACAACTACTGGAGCTACGTTTGCCATTAATCCAGTGTCCTGTCCATCTTTTGTCCAAAGTGACTCTGGTATCTGAGATGTCATCTCTTCTACTTGGGATGGATTCCTATTTGTCATAATGGAATGTGACATTAATTTTGATGGGGAGTCTAACATGTCTCGTACCTCCTGAGCGTGATTCTCAGGTATGTCCAAGAATACACCTTCAGGAGTACAATAAATGACGCAACCCATTTTACATAGTAAGTCTCTACCCAGGAGATTAGTTGGTGCCGATGCAGCCAGCAAAAAGGAATGCTTGGTATGCAAAGGCCCTATTGTAATCTCGGCTGGTTTGCTAACAGGGTAGTGCTGGACTACTCCTGTTACTCCCATGGCTGGAACTGTCCTACCAGTGGTTCTCATGCCCACTGTCGAATTTATCACTGACTTGGCCGCCCCTGTGTCTACAAGAAAGTTTAAAGTTTTACCAGCTACATTGATTGCAATCTCTGGTTCACTTCCAAGACTGGCAATCAACTTAACTGGCTGCAGATTACAGGTATGGCCACACCCCTAGTGGGTATGCTGACCTCCCTGAATCCCGCTGGCAGCGACTACTTGTGCGGGGGTTAGCTGGGAACTACCAGAGGCATGCCAATCTCTGTTCGGGGGATATCTTTTTGTTTCCCCTGTATGTGGCTCGAAACTCCGCCTCTGTGGACCCTGCTCCCAATGTCGTGTGTCGTGTCGTTGTCTAGGGGGTTGAAAAGATCTTTGTACACTCTTTGTTCTACAGTCTCGTGCATAGTGTCCCGGTCTGTTACAAGAAAAACATGTTATTACACTTGCCTTACCCACAGGATTCGGTGGTACATACGCAGGCTGCCTTGTGGTCAGCGCCTGTATACTTACGGACATCAACTTATCACTTTGCGACTCCCTGTGCCTAGTGATGTTTCTGTCGTGATCAATAGCAGCCTCTCTCAATGTGGACACTGACAGACCTCGCCAACATGGTTGTGTGGTCTGTACCCTAGCTTTTAATGTTTCTTTCAAACCATCCATCAGTACAGATACTGCTACTTCTCGATGGTTTGGGTTGGTCTTAATGTCTTCTATACCAGTGTACTTTGCCATTTCTAATAGTGCCCGGTGAAAATATTCTGTTGCCGTTTCGGACTCCTTTTGCTTAATGGAAAATATTTTATTCCATTTAACAACGGCTGGGAAATACTCTTTTAGCTGTAAATTTATCCTTTTTACATTATCCTTGTTGTACACGTCTGTAAGCGGTACATCTTTATCTAATGCGCAGTCAACTAAAAATTGAGTTGCATCGACATTGGAAGGTAAACAAGCTCTTAGCAGTATCTGCCAATCCTTGTTGTTGGGTTCTACAGTGTTACCTAGATCCCTGATGTATTTTTGGCTAGCAACTAAGTCTTTCCTGGGGTCAGGAAATTCGGACACTATTGTTCTTAATTCCATTCGGGAAAATGGAGTGTACATGGCAATGTTCCTTATGGGAGTGGCTCCAGACACATCTGTTTTTCCATTGGGAACTGCTATTACCCTTACAGGAGCAATTCTAACAGCCTCATTCTGCGTAGATTCTACAACTTGTGGTACAATTGTTTCAGTGTAGTGCATGGTGCCGTACTTACCCGTTGACACGACCTCACCTATCCCTCCGCTAGGGGCTTTCGCTAATCTCGTGGGTGTTGCTGTGCCTACTGTGGTCTCTGCTATGGTGGCCGCAAGAGAGAGGGCTGAAATTGTTGCCGAATCTTCTTCTTGATCACACTCCTGAGGAAGGTTCAAAACAGGGTACAACTTGCACGGGTTAATAATAGCATGAGTTACTTGGTTAACATCATTTACATTTACAGGGTTACTAAGTGTTTGTGTTTTACAACCCAGTGCGTTTCTCTCCGCAATCAACTTCTCTCCTGCAATGTATGGTGGAGGAGGGGCTGTGGCTATCAGCTTACTGACTGCCCCAGATCCTGCCGCCAGAGCCAAACCTCTCTGTATCTCACCTTCCTGGTGCCATAACTGTAAATAATCATGATGCTGAATTCGTCTCTTTGTTGATTTTACGAGACATATCCTCCTCCTTAAATTTTGTAACACGTCTGGACTGAAGCTACCTATTCTTGGGAATTTGTCCCTGTCTTGTACAGTCATTCTCTCCCATTCATCACATAAAGATTCTGTGTGACTTCCGTATTTTTCACACATGATGTACCTTGCCGACCCAACGGGTCGGTTCTCTGAATCAACCCGAACCGAGGTTGATCGCCCCCTACCTGAACAACTGGCCCCCATAATTCTGCAGGTGTTGCTTATTCCTCCTTGGATCTTTATCTCAAGGTTTTCAGCGAACCCTTACAACAAACCAAATTATTCAAAAATAGGCCGGCGGTGGCGGTTTACCGAGTACCCCACTCACTCGCCCACCTCGACCAATACGACCTGATCACACCGACGTGGTGCTGGCGTACTCGATACAGGGCCCTACCAAAAGAACCTTCGGTTTACTGGAACATATGAGGGTTACCCGCAGGACACTTACTCTTTCCAGTAAAGTTGGGGTTGTTAGATAGTTCCTGAGTGACCAGCGAACTTCCCTTTAAAAATAAAAAATTACACAAATCACGTCAGAATGTACAGATAGCGTTTGTGACCACTTTACTCTAATGGTATTAGGTCAGATTACTAACTACTGCACACAATTACGTGCGGTCCAATCGTTCAGTACATAAGCACTACTTGTCATGTACTGAAAGATCAATGGAATCGATGTTTCCGGCCGCGATTCCTTCAGCAAGAGCTTATGGCCTATATGGGTTCTGCACCAACACCCCAGGCGTTGTGCCTCTTGTACCTTTATAGCGGACCTCTTTGTCTATTTTACCTGTTACCTTATGACCTCCTGGTCTGTTACCGTCTGTTAATGACCTCCTGGTCTGTTACCTTATGACCTCCTGGTCTGTTACCTTATGACCTCCTGGTCTGTTACCTTATGGTCCGCTATACTCTAATGCTCAAATATTATTTAACCAAGGATGCCTCCCTAGCCACCGTATATGTCACTTACACGTGTGTCCCTTGACGAGTACCCGACTTTCCTTTTGGTTCAACCTCTTAAGTTATATAAACTTATGTAATAAAAACACACTCACTCAACACATGTACACTTTGTTTCTATATCTATTTCTGCGCAGAAATTGTCTTCAGTCCAACAGTGTTACCAATTAGGAGCAGGATCTGTTAAACTAAATTTCAGATTTTTCCAAAAATAGATTTGCGTTATTTACCGCGTCGCGTTATTTACCGCTGTGCGTTACTTATCGCCTTTGCGCTAATTATCGCTTTGCGCTAATTCAACTTTTCGTGACTTGAGCTACGTTGCGTAACCAGACGCTACGTTGCGTAATGTACGCTGCGTGCGTCTGCCGTTTGGATTGCGTACGCAAGTCTTTTGTTAGGGACACGTGTACGCAAAACAAAGATCCACCGTAACACAATTTCTACCTTTATCAATGTAGGTGATCCCTGATCATCTACCGCACACCACACTGACTGTCTTATCTCCCAGACAAGCCGTGTGTTGGTCTATACTTTAACTATTACCTCTACTATGAAATAACAGCAAATCTCTTTTAGCACTTTCTATCAACTATAAAACTTGGCAAACAGGAATAGTGATATACGAAATTTGAAAAAGAAATGCAGATAAATGTATGCGTGCGTGTATACGCAAGACAGAAGAGAAATAAAACAGTTTTAAAAGACACAAGCGTTTTGTTCTTACTTCCGGTTCCCGGATTCCTTCAGCACTCTTTATCTAAGCGAAGCAGACGCTTATCCCGTCAGCACTGCGAGACAACCTCCCACCCTTTGCTGGGGGGATAATGTCTGCTGATCTACCTAGTGCAGATATGAGAAGGATAGGACGAGTCCCCAATTGACAATGCTAAATTCCCTTGTCGTATAAACAACCCTTTATGAAGTCTAAGAACACTGTACGCTGTTTACTTAAGAAGTACCGTAATGGTACGCTAGTTGCGTAACGATCGCTCAGCCGTAGGCGAGACGCTCAAGCGTCACGTTCGCTCACGGCCCAGTGATCACAGGATACGTTATTGGCTATGACTAGAGTAATGATTCGCTATGGCGTAGCGGACGCTCGAGACCACGAGGAGATCACCAGCGGCGCAGACGCTCACAACGCTATACCTTTATGTCTAAACCTTATACCAATGAAATACACGGAATACCTTAATGTGAATACAGGGTGTAAGTGCAACCTTGTGTAACCTGACTAACTACAAAGCTGCTTGAGCGTCACCGACGCTCAAGTGAACACTTAACACTATAGGAAATACACAGATACTGGTTTAGGGTCCAAAGCCTATTAACTGTATTATATCTAGTATACTTGTAAAAAGGGGATAACAGTACAAATGATACACTACAATATAACAAAGACTTCCTAACCAAAATACAATACTATCTATTACAATACAATACTAGTCTAGGGGAGATACGAGAGAAAGAGAAGGGAAAGAGAGAGAGAGAGAGAGAGACGGAGAGAGATGAGAGAGATTGGCTCACAGAAAGACAATGATTATGGAGAGAAACTTACGCACAGGGTAAACGATCGCATGCGCCTGGACATCCAGCACCCGATTTTCAGCAATGAGAACCGTTGAAGAGTGAGAGCTGGATGTGGTCGGCCTGCCTATTTATGCCCCACACACAATGCAATCTCATAGTCCCTACAATCCCATTGTCCATTGGATGAAGGAATTCGACCCTGTATCACAACAAAAGGTCATAGGTTGATTCATACAGGTGGGCTGTGACGATTTCAAACAGCTCAGGTGGGTGGGGAACTAGGTTTCCCGCCGCATACCTGAGTATGAGTAAATAGTAGAAATGGACATAAACTTCTTATGTCCATAACTATTCGCACGAGCGATTAATACGCTCCAAACCAACACCGGAATATTGCTAATTAAATACTCTTCCGATGGGTACCAAACACTGCTGTATGATTCCTGTTAGACCCTTCGTACAATACAAAGAGGGATTACTTTAAACAGGGACCTTCTATATTAACCAAACTTTCAGAAACTATCAAAGGGATCATGATCTATAAACTACATTAATTGTGAAAATATGTAACGAATGAGTCGCACGCTACGACTACATAAACTCTACCGTAAATACGCATACCGCGCCTGCGAGTGCACGCTATTGCGGGTATGCGCCTTCACGGGAGAGCGTACGCATGCGCAGCACGGACCAGTGTGCGGTGCAAATATGGCAACGTGTATGGGGATATTTTTCTGACTTTGACAGGGTATAGGAAGAAGGGGAGGGGTCTAAATTAGACCCTAGAATCTTGAGCGCTAGGCCAGGATTCCGTTATCATCAGGGGTGCTGCTGGGACTGGGCTCAGTCCAGCGCTGGGTAGGAACCGCGTCTGAATTGGTTATAGAAAGATCTCAGTTGGTAACATAGTGCACAGCCCTTCCGGCTTGGGTCCCGCAGCGAGTGGGCTTTGTGGCAGCTCGCTCGGGGTCCTTGGTTGGTCGGGGGTGTAGGGCCAGCTGGCCCACACGCTCTGTACTCTGTTTGGGATAGGAGGGGTTGTGAAGAGACGATCCCGCCTCCGCGTACCCTGCCATCCTGTAGGCCTGCATTGGACGGCTGTCCGTGACAGGCTGCCCAACACAAGTGTGCGCCCCGGAGAGAAGTGTCGGCATTTGTAGGTCGGCCCGACCGGACAATACCAGGGTAAAGGTAATATATTGTTCTGTCATTACTGTGTCTCCTTGATTGTGTCTGTTTTGCTAGCGGAGGATGTTTACAGCCGTTCTTCTAATCAAATTTGTTTAAGAGGTTCATAGCAGCATAGGCCAGTTTAGTTGTTCCGCTTATCTGCTAGTTGTAGGGAGGCTGTTGTCGATTTTCTCCTCAGGAGCAGAGATTTGCGACCGGCAAGTTGACAAGTGTGATGACGTGAGTATTCCCCACTGTGTAGGGCGCCGATTCGCGAGTCTTCACTAGGCCTAGTGAAGCTCGTTCCACCTGGTGCGCAAGTGCCAAATAGGTGATAGTTGGGTGGCTGAGGCCTTCGGGCCAGTGATGACGATCACCTAATCAGTGAAAGTCGTGGCCGCCATTGTGGATCCCGTCTCCCTCCTCCTCGTGAGAAAGAGTGTTCTCCTGTGTGATTGGTGCATCTTTTTCCCCCCTTCCAGTATCTGAGATCGGACTGGATCGTCGCGTCCTGATCACTGGAGTGCTTCCTGGCCAGAAGAGGTTCCATGGGTAGAAAGTGAAGGAGATTTGCGGTAAGGAGTGAGTCACACCTGCACAGCAGCAGATATAACACCGCACTTCGCATCCTTACTCGTTAATGCTGCCACTTGTAACCTCCCCCCTCCGCCTCTGTCTCTGTTACTCACCCCACACTGCCTCGGTCCGCTCCTGCGCTTCTCCCGGCTCCTGCAATCACGTGTGCCGCTGCCGAGTTCAAGGCAAAGCTCCGGAGACTGGAACTCTGCACATCACCCAGGCAACAGCTTAGCTGCTAAACAGGGACACAGGCCACCTGCGGGTGAGAGGGCGGGCGGCGGTCGCAGACTAATTAAATCGATTGCGTGTAGTGGATGCGGGAGGCGGGGGAGGGGGGAGAGCGGAGAGCGAGTGTGCCGAGTGTGCGGGTTGCGCCTGCAGTGCCCATGCGCTGTGGGCAGCGCACACTCGGCACACACGTCGTTACGGCACTGACCTCACCGCACCACACTGGTTGAAGGATGCGAAACCTCTGGAAAGTTGCACTCTGCCTCAACATGTCTGCTGATTACATTTTTTAGGGTTTTTCCATATATCTTTGGTTAAAAAAAAATATTAGAATAAAAACAAGCAAACTTATTTATGCAGAGACAGATAACAATGTGGGATATAATGGAAGATAAATGACAACCCAAGTTGCCTAAATAAAATAAATAATTGGAGTAGTCGATAAGAAAGACTTTAGGGGGTAAATTAATTAAGGTTGGAGGTTTTTTTTTTTAGAACTGGTGATGTTGCTCATAGCAACCAATCAAATTCTACTTAACATTTATCTAGCTGCTTCTAGCAGATAATAGATATAATCTGATTGGTTGCTATGGGCAACATCACCAATTCTAAAAATCTCCCACCTTAGTAAATTTACCCCCTTGAGTTGGATGGATTGAGTTTAAACAATAATAAAAAAAACAATTTGAGAACCATGAGTTTGCAAAAAGAACAGATGAGCCAGCTCTTTTAAGGATAGCCAATGCAGCCGACTGTCATCATATGTGTATGTGTATTTTAATGATAAGAGCTGCTAGCAGTTACAAGTTTGTAAGTGCAGCATGTGGCTGACTTTCTATATGGCTGTAAATGTAAATAGTGCTCTGAGCTCGTGTTCCAAAGCAAAACACTCAACTCTACATGATCACATTTATATCAGCAGGAGGAAAATTCATAAAAGCATAAATCATAAAATCATAACACATATAAAAGATTTACATATAGTGATAAAAAGTGGATAATTATGTGAGATTTGAGTCTAAACTGGACGTTATCGTAAAATTATGCTTTTTCCCAGAATCACAAGGTTTTCAGGAAATCTATTGCTGCACCACCAGTAGCAGCCTCTATGGGGTGCTGTCAATCAGTAATATTTCTACATAAATGATCTTATGCCTGCATGTATTCAGGTGATATGCAAAATGCTAAATAAAATATTTATAAAAAAAAAATAGGTGTGTTTTTGTAATCACTTTCTTTTCACTGAAGCATGAACTTGACTAACTTTCCTTGTCATTTAGCTTGTGTAGCAATGCAACACTATGGGGGGATTCAATTGTGCCCGAAAAAATTTTGCACTATAAAAATGGGCTTTACTGTGATTGATTAGGGACAATTCAATTGCAGCCAATTTCCCCCCCCCCCCCCCCCCCCCCAAAAAAAAACCCTGTTTTTGGGCAAAAACGTATAGGATCTGGGATAAGTTCTGGATCCATGTGTTTGTGAGGCTGCGATCATGAAAACAGGTCATTTATCTGGGATTTTTCTTGCATGCCTCCGGGCAGGTGAAAAAAAAATCCCTGATAGTGCCGGCTTTTGGGGCTAATTGGATTGCCCCTGGGGAATCAATTAGACAATTGAATTCTCCCATATGATTAGCTGAACCCTCTTCACTTGCAGATGGGACTGGTGGCAAAAAAAGAACTGTTTGCTGCATGATACTTTTCTCCAGTACTGTTATTTTCGACTACATAATCGACCTTTTGACTATGTAGACCTAATGCATGATGACCATTAGTAGTCGACCTATTGACTGTCAACCTTATTACTGTCGACCTATCATCCAGATACAGTGAATTGGATCATTAATACATCTGACTAGTATGGTGTTTTTTTGTTTGGCCTTTTAAAATCCACAAAAAAGGTTTTCTGCTTTTTATGAAATTTGAAGTCAAGGTCCTACAAATATTCAAAGACAAAGGAGTTGGAAAAAAGAAAGAATAATGAACTATTTAATCATTTTATCAAGAAAGTATAATTTGGGATGAAAGTAGGCAAAATCTTAAGAACAATTCTTCCAGGAAAAGGTATGATAAGTGTTGTTGTCAGAGCTCACATAATATCCACCAAAAAACGTAATAATATGATTTAGAGATGTACGCAGTGCTGATTTTATGGAGTTGAACAATTAGTGGCTGACTGCACATGTATCATGGTTGCACTGCACATGTGACAAGGTACCTTAACGATGGCGCTTGCTGTGTGGATTCCTGCACAAAGTGATTGACAGTCAGGGACAGTTTGGGGCCGGTTACGGGGAGTGTCAGCAACAGTGCAGGCGTGCCAAAGCTGTGATCCCATACGCAGAAAACATGGAGCCAGAGTCTCTGTTCCTGTGGCCATTCTGTGCAAAATAGGATTACTCCGATGGTGGATTATCTAATGATCTGTGACCTACACTGTGTGTTTGTATGCAGATGCTTGGACCTGACAAGCTGCCAGCGGGCATCTCAATACATTTCCAGGTGGCTATAGCATTAGCATATTTTCGCACATTAGCTGCTTGCAAATTCGGGAACTTAATTTTCAGAACATCTCTGAAGAATTCAAATGCTTCTTAGAATACACCTTATTTTAATGCCTGCCTGCCTGCCTGCCTCTTAACTTCTCACTCACTCCTTTCTAGAGATGAGTGGCTCAGTTTTTGCCTCTTCCCACTTAGTTCTGTTCTCAGAATTAGTCCACATTTCAACTGGCAGGAAACCTCTACACTCGTGTGCTTTGGTTCACATATAAATTATTTGGGTGTATCCAAAACCAAACTAATTTTCAGGTACCAGGAAGTGGTGTTGATAGACAACCGTTTAGCCTATTAGGTAAGGGCGTGTAAAGTAGAGATGTGCGACAGGCACTTTTCGTGTTTTGTGTTTTGGTTTTGGTTCTAATTCCATTTTCGGGTTTTGGTTTTGGCTTGGTTTTGCCAAAACCACCCTTTCGTGTTTTAGTTTTGGATATGGATGATTTTTGAAGAAAAAAAACATAAACACAGCTAAAATCACAGAATTTGGGGGTAATTTTGATCCTACAGTATTATTAACCTCAATAACAATCATTTCCACTTAATTACAGTCTATTCTGAACACCTCACACCTCACAATAGTGTTTTTAGGCCTAAAAGTTGCAACAAGGTGGCTGTATGACTAAGCTAAGCGACACAAGTGTGCGGCACAAACACCTGGCCCATCTAGGAGTGGCACTGCAGTTACAGACAGGATGGCACTATTCAAAAACTAGTCCCCAAACAGCACATAATGCAAAGAAGAAAAAGAATTGCAATGAGGTAGTTGTTCTTGGATAAAGCTTCTGTAAAAGGAGCGAAACGTGTCAGGAGTGTGGATTTTGGACCCATATATTCTCTTTTGAACCTACCAATACTGCTGTTCATCGCCATCAACATCAGCCCATCAGCAATTGAGAGGAGAGAGACCGGGACCTGGGTGCTTGCAAGCAGCACCAAAACGGTGCGGTCTCGTTGATCCCTGTGGCTGGATATCCTCGTCATCAGCAGGCGTCATTGCAGACGCTTGTTCCCCTGAAACCGGGACCGCGACACAGACCTTTGGGGCTTCAGTTTGCGATACACAGCACGGACGGTTACTACACGTAAGGCTCTGTCCAGGAGCGCATTGTCATGCTTTATTTCTATCTTTGCTGACGAGCAGTTGAATATGGAACATTGTTTACCTATAAAAAGCATCTAAGGATCTATATCGTCCCTTAAGGAGAGGATACTGTTATGAACCACAGGTAGTGGTTCATTCCTATTTTATGTTTATAGTTCTCTTGCAGGCCAGGATTTCCCTTTGCTCTGGTTTAGAAGATTATTGTTAGCTGTCAGTGGTGAGTCTGTGTAATTGCAGTCTGTTCCCATGTGTTCAGCCTCACCTGGCTGCTAATTGCATCTTGTCAGTTTGGAGTCATGCAACAGGGCAGCTGCATGACATAATTAATTAGGCCTCTCTGTTATATGCTGGCTGAGTGCAATTCACAGACGCTGGTGATATTTCTAGGTTTCCAGCCTTCCTGAGTGCTTGAGTTCTGAGCTTGTTCCTGCCAGTTCCTGAGCTCCTGTCTAGCAGTGTCTGTCTAGCTGCTTCCTGTGTCGATTCCTGTGTCAGTCCCTGTGTCAATTCCTGTGTCTGATCCCGTGTCCTGCCGTGAAGCGTTCCTGTCCAGAAGTCCTGTGGCTTTGCCTATGCCTGGTCGAGTTTCTGGCTTCTTGGTGTCCACCGGTCTGTCGTTTGGTATTCTGCCTGTCCTCCAGTTCTGAGAGTCTGTGTCGGCAGCATTGGGGGTTCCTGTCCATTTGCCAGTATTTGTACCGGTTCCGTGAGTAGCGGCTTTGCCGCATCCGTCGGCCTAGGCCGCTGTATTCCTTGGTTGTATCTGTCACTGGTGTTTTGCAGAGGGTTCTGCTTATGCTGTCACCGCAGGTACACAAAAGTATTGTGTCGGCGTGTGGTCAGCATTTCCTTTGTTGTTCTTTTCCTTTGGCGGCAAGCCACACATACATTTAGTTTTAGCCTAGTTAGTAGCCCCTGGCTTTGGTTGTTTCAGTTAGAGGGCCCCTTGTTATTACCCTGTCTCAGTTCACGCTTTGTCTCTCTTTAAGACCTGAGGGGGCATCGGAGTTGGGCAGACCTAATCCGCCCTTCAAACGCGGCTGCCATGGGCCCAATAAACCATAGTCCTGCAAGCGTGAATTGACAACACGGGTAAAACAACGGAGGTAGGGTGCCAGGGGCTATTCCCGTTCCATTTCACCAAATCCAGTATTACGTCCTGGTGCTCTGGACTCACTTCATAACATCTCCCTTGTTCTGAGCACCAGGAACCTAACATTATCACCAGCCATACCACAAAAAAGAAATAAAACTTTTTTCTTTTTTGGCCCAGTCCAGTGTCTAGTCTAGAATCCAGTCCGGTGTTTAGAATCCAGTCCTGTCTAGAATTCAGTGTGCAGAATCCAGTCCGGTGTTTAGAATCCAGTCCTGTCTAGAACTCAGTGTGCAGAATCCAGTCCGGTATTAAAAAAAAATAAAAAAAAATCCAGTTTTGTTTTGTCTAGTTTAAAAAATCAGTCTTGCCTTGTCTAGTCCTGCCTTGTCTAATCCTGCCTTGTCTAGTCTTGCCTTGTCTTGTCTAGTTTTAAATCCTCCTATGTCTACTATGCAAGCCCTGCAGGCATCTCTCTCAGCCCTGAACTCTGCTTTCAGTGCTTTGAAACCTGAGCGACTAGAAGTTTTGCAGCAATCCTTAAAGCAACTGCAAAACCTTCTGACTAAAATCTTGCTCATCTTGCCAGAAGTCGTTGAGAGTACATCTATCTCTAAAGAGACTCTTGTTCACAGTATGGTGACACAAGAATCCTCTGGTTAAATTGAAGAGAAAAGGTTTAAAAGTTTTCTGCGGCCCAGGCTCTCAGAAGAGGAGCGTCTGCGTCGCAGAAACTTAAACTTATGCCTATATTGTGGGGGTTTAGGCCACTTTCTGCAGACCTGTGAGTTGCGCAAGCCAAAGTGTGGTGACAAGTCCTGCCCTCTGGCCAAGTTGAGTCAGGATACAAGACCTATTCCTGTCTCTACTGTGGCAGAGGTACTTGTCACACAACCCACACTAAAAAGCTCTCTGTCCTATAATTGGGGTCCTTGGGCAAGGGAGCCCCATTATAGATTCAGGAATCAAAAGAGAATGTTTCTCTCCTCTCTTGATTTTCCTGTTCAAGCAGAGTTGCACACCCCTGGAGTGGTGCCCGATGCCCAGGGTCCTGGAGTGGTGCCCGATGCCCAGGGTCCTGGAGTGGTGCCCGATGCCCAGGGTCCTGGAGTGGTGCCCATTGCCCAGGGTCCTGGAGTGGTGCCCATTGCCCAGGGTCCAGGAGTGGTGCCCGTTGCCCAGGGTCCTGGAGTGGTGCCCGTTGCCCAGGGTCCTGGAGTGGTGCCCGATGCTCAGGATCTTGGAGCGGTACCCAATGCCCAGAGTGCTGGAGCGGTACCCGATGCCCAGAGTGCTGGAGCGGTACCCGATGCCCAGAGTGCTGGAGCAGTACCCGATGCCCAGAGTGCTGGAGCGGTACCCGATGCCCAGAGCGCTGGAGCGGTACCCGATGCTCTAGGTTATAGAAGGACATCAAATTTTATAGCTCAGGTGTCCATACCAGAAGGGGTCTCAGAAGCTGTTACCCCAGGTAGGGACTTGAAAAGCGCAACCCCAGAAAGAGTATCTGAAACCATAGTTCTAGAAGGGAACTCGAGAAGTATAACCCCAGAAGGGATCTTTGAAGTAATATCCCCAAGTGGGGTCTCAAGAGACGCAGCCTCAAAGAGGGATCTAGAGGTCGCTTCCCCAGGAAAGAACTTAAGAGGCATAGCATTTGTGGAGGTTCTGAAGGTTATAACTTCAGCAAAAGTCCCGGAAGTCATAGTCCCGGGAGAAGTTTTGATAATTATCGACTCAGAGAGGGAGGCCAATGGCTCGGTCCCAGTTAGGGAGGCCGATGGCTCGGTCCCAGTGGGGGGGGGGGGGGCCGACGGCTCGTTCCCAGTAAAAGAATCTGAGGTGCTGACCCCTGCGGGGTTCCCGAAAGTCACTGCCCCGGGTGGGGTTCAGAAAGTCACTGCCCCGGGTGGGGTTCAGAAAGTCACTGCCCCGGGTGGGGTTTGGAAAGTCACTGCCCTGGGTGGGGTTCAGAAAGTCACTGCCCCGGGTGGGGTTCAGAAAGTCACTGCCCCGGGTGGGGTTCAGAAAGTCACTGCCCCGGGTGGGGTTCAGAAAGTCACTGTCCCGGGTGGGGTTCAGAAAGTCACTGCCCCGGGTGGGGTTCAGAAAGTCACTGCCCCAGGTGGGGTTCAGAGAGTCTCAGCCTCGAGTAAGGTCAATAGTGACCAGGTCCTAGTAAAGCACTCCAGTCAGTCAGATGGGAAGGAAACAGATCCTGACTCTGTTGATATCTCAACATCCATAATCTTTGATGGGGACTTAGTCCAATTTCTGGCGCTTTACAAACACTATTACATCATTATGTTGTCTAGACCATTTCTGGGCATCACTTCAGAGAACCTTGTGCTCTATCTGATTTATTCCTTTAGAGGAGAACCTTTTGAGTGGGCGACCAGCCTAATGAAAGCTGAAGATCCCATTCTTCAGGATCCCCCAGCATTCAGTGATGCAGTTATTAAAAGATATGGTTCCAAAGAAATTGGTTCAGGTTCCTCTAAGTCACCCGTCTTGTCTGCTGAGAGTCCACCAAATACTGTAAACTCGGCACAAGAGTCTCAGCCTGTTCTTTTGACTGCCGGATGTGCTTTTCTGTCTTCTTCTTCTAATAGGAGTACTTTGCCTGAAAGTTCAGCTCCCAAGGGTAAGAAACTTATCTCTGATTTGAACGCAGCCTTGCTGGGTGGTACCATCAGTTCAGACAATGTTTGGGGAATTACCTTGGTCAGACCTAAAGAGCTTTGTAAAAAGAAGAAGAAGAAGAAGAAGAAGAAAAAGAAATAATTTTTGACTCTTGCCTTGATAAAAAAAAAAAAAGATTTTTTTCCCCTTGTCTTGTGTCCAGTGGCCTTGTGCCCACCGTCAAGGGGAGGGCACTGTTACAAGCTGTTGTTACAGCTTGTTTCTGTTTTCTTGTCTGTTAGACCAGTGTGTCAGTTTTTTTTTGTATCCCTTGTTTTGGATAGTCTGTATTTTTGGGTCCTTTGACCCCTCCTCAAGGGAGATGGGTACTGTTATGAGCCACGGCTGTGGCTCATTCCTGTTTTGCATGTCGGTTAGGTATTTTATGTTATACTTCTGTTTATGTTCCCCGTGGGTGTCATGGGGTGCTTGGAGCTCTCCCTTAAGGAGAGGATACTGTTATGAACCACAGGTAGTGGTTCATTCCTATTTTATGTTTATAGTTCTCTTGCAGGCCAGGATTTCCCTTTGCTCTGGTTTAGAAGATTATTGTTTGCTGTCAGTGGTGAGTCTGTGTAATTGCAGTCTGTTCCCATGTGTTCAGCCTCACCTGGCTGCTAATTGCATCTTGTCAGTTTGGAGTCATGCAACAGGGCAGCTGCATGACATAATTAATTAGGCCTCTCTGTTATATGCTGGCTGAGTGCAATTCACAGACACTGGTGATATTTCTAGGTTTCCAGTCTTCCTGAGTGCTTGAGTTCTGAGCTTGTTCCTGCCAGTTCCTGAGCTCCTGTCTAGCAGTGTCTGTCTAGCTGCTTCCTGTGTCGATTCCTGTGTCAGTCCCTGTGTCGATTCCTGTGTCTGATCCCGTGTCCTGCCGTGAAGCGTTCCTGTCCAGAAGTCCTGTGGCTTTGCCTATGCCTGGTCGAGTTTCTGGCTTCTTGGTGTCCACCGGTCTGTCGTTTGGGATTCTGCCTGTCCTCCAGTTCTGAGAGTCTGTGTCGGCAGCATTGGGGGTTCCTGTCCGTTTGCCAGTATTTGTACCGGTTCCGTGAGTAGCGGCTTTGCCGTGTCCGTCGGCCTAGGCCGCTGTATTCCTTGGTTGTATCTGTCACTGGTGTTTTGCAGAGGGTTTTGCTTATGCTGTCACCGCCGGTACACAAAAGTATTGTGTCGGCGTGTGGTCAGCATTTCCTTTGTTGTTCTTTTCCTTTGGCGGCAAGCCGCACATACATTTAGTTTTAGCATAGTGTTATGCACACCAGTGCCAGCAGGAATGTACTGGTGTCTGAACGGAGAGGGATGAAAAACAAATGAACTCACAGACAGACTGGGGAATATGACATTACATACACAGAAGGTGATAGGGTAACAAAATAAACACAAAGTGAACAGAGAAGCCCAAAGGCTAAGAAACTGGGTATCTCCCTAGTATTAGGAATGCTCAGATGGAAAGAAGCGAGATGTTGTGATTTAATACGTAGAGAACCCGAAATGCTGTTGCTAAGGGCAACAGCAAAACCCTAAAGGGTTACCAACGGGTGTGGCAGTAAACTCCTTGGTCAGAGATGGAATAATAGACACAAGGAGAGTCTCCACAATCCTAGTCCTCACTTGCAGTGCACTGGTTCAGTTTACTGCCACTAAACTGACACCTGAACACCTTGCACAGCGAGAAAGGATTTTGGCAGGCAAGTCTGAGAATACAGCCGCAAACTTGCTAGGTTCACAGAGTAACAAAAGAACCCCAGCATGTTAAACGACTGACTCCAGTCTTACTGCTAGGTCTGGATTGGCAGAGTGTAATACCAAATCCCAAGGCCTATTTGCAGTAAGCAACAAACAAATACAAAGTTTACACAGTACTAGCTAGCTTTCAGGAACTGACTAACCAACAAAGATTCAGCAGCATCTGCCTAACCTGAGAAGAGGGTTTATATAGCAGGTGCTGTCCACACCCCACTCAGACCTCACAGACTGTGAGCACAAAAACCAGCACCGGATCCCCTGCCGTGCACAGAGCCTGTAACCACTGCACAGCAAAAGACCCGAACCGGAGTATCAGCTACGCTCAGGTTACTCCGCTAGCACTTGTCTCCCGGTTGCCATGACGACGTAGGAGCACAGAGCAGGAGACCCTAACAGTACCCCCCCTCTGACGAGGGGTCAAAGAACCCCTACCACCGGGTTTATCGGGGAACTGTGAGAAGAAAGAGCGTAACAGTCTGGGGGCATGAAGATCACAACTGCGCACCCACGACCGCTCCTCCGGGCCATACCCCTTCCAGTGCACCAAAAATGACAGCCGACCCCGAACCATCTTGGAGTCAAGAATCCTTTCAACAACAAACTCCCTCTGGCCACGTATCAGAAGAGGGGAAGGTCTTCCACTGGAAGAAGGATTACTAATCGCCCGTTTTAAAAGGGAACAATGAAATGTTTTATTGATACCCAAGAACGTGGTAGATCTAACTGAAATGCCACCGGATTGATAACCCTAGTGATCTTATAAGGACCGATGAACCGGGGGCCTAACTTATGAGATGGCTGTCTCAACTTCAAATTCTTGGTAGACAACCAGACGAAGTCTCCTAATTTGAAGCTGCAGGGTCTTTTCCGCTTATCAAAAACCCTTTTGGTCACTAATGACACAGACACAAGGGCTTTCTTCACTTTCCTCCAAATACCTCTAAGGACCGAAACCACAGAGGAACCACCAGGCGTGGAGTCCAGGGGGTCAAAAGAATTGGCCTTAGGATGATGCCCATACACACAAAGGAAGGGAGAGATCCCTGTAGCAGAGTGAGCCGCGTTGTTATAGGCAAACTCCGCCATGGACAGATGAGCAACCCAGTCAGTCTGACACTTGGAGACATAACACCTGAGGAACTGCTCCAAGGACTGGTTCACCCTTTCAGTCTGCCCATTAGACTGCGGATGGTAGCCTGACGACAAGCTGACATAAATCTGGAGATCGGAACAAAATGCCCTCCAGAATTTGGCCACAAACTGGGATCCGCGGTCAGAGACCACATCAAGTGGCAACCCGTGGAGGCGCACAACATGCAGCATAAATAATTCAGACAGGCGTCTGGCCGATGGCAGCCCAACCAATGGAATGAAGTGCGCCATCTTCGAAAACCTGTCAACGACAACCCAGATGGCTGTCATCCCCGAGGATTTGGGCAAGTCCACCACAAAATCCATTGAAATGTGGGTCCATGGCTTAGATGGAATAGAGAGTGGATGTAATGGGCCAACAGGAACCCCTCTAGGAGTCTTATTTCGGGCACAGATGTCACATGCCCGAACCCACTGATCCACATCCCTAGCCACCGAGGGCCACCACACCGCCCTAGATAGCAACTCCCGAGTTCTGGCAATACCCGGGTGACCTGCCGACTTCTTGGCATGGAATTCCAGGAACACTCGCTGTCTTAACCTAGGAGGCACAAACAAAAGACCTACCGGAAGGTCTGGAGGAGCCTGCTCCTGTGCTCTAAGGACTAATGACAAGAGGTCCTGGGTAATGCCCACTTTAATACATGATGGGGACACAATGGGCAATGGCTCCTCGGTGGTCTCCTGGATTGGAGCAAAACTCCGCGAGAGCGCATCAGCCTTGATGTTTTTTGACCCAGGGCGATATGTTATCAAAAAATTAAAGCGAGCAAAAAACAAAGCCCATCGTGCCTGCCTGGCATTGAGGCGCTTCGCTGACTCTAAATATGCCAAATTCTTATGGTCGGTGAGAATTGAGACCACAAACTTAGCCCCTCAAGCCAGTGTCTCCACTCCTCGAGTGCATCCTTAATAGCCAACAATTCCCGGTTACCCACGTCATAATTTATCTCGGCAGGCGAAAATTTACGGAAAAAGTAAGCACAGGGATGAAGGCGATTATCAGACACCCCCATCTGAGAGAGCACTGCCCCAATACCCATCTCAGAGGCATCCACCTCCACCACAAAAGGACACTCTGGATCTGGGTGTCGCAGCACCTTGGCTGAGACAAATGCCCTTTCGAGACGGGCAAAAGCCGCTTTGGCCTCACAAGACCAGTGAGCAACATCCGCCCCTTTCTTAGTGAGTGCCACCAAGGGCGCCACTATAGATGAAAATCCAGCGATAAATCGTCTATAAAAATTCGCAAAGCCCAGAAAACGCTGAAGCGCCTTCAAACTAGTGGGCTGCACCCAATCCAGGACTGCCTGTACCTTGGAACCCTCCATTTGGAAACCTTCTGGGGAGATAATATATCCTAGAAATGCGATTTGCTAAACTTCAAATTCGCACTTCTCCAGCTTCGCCCCAAGCCGGTGGTCTCTGAGTTTCTGGAGGACTAAGCGTACATGCTTCCGATGTTCCTCCAGGGAATGAGAGAAGATTAGGATGTCATCTAAGTATACAACTAAGAATCTATCCAAATATTCCCTGAGCACATCGTTCATGAAATCCTGGAAGACTGCCGGGGCATTACAGAGCCCAAAAGGCATCACCAAATATTCATAATGCCCTGAGTGGGTATTAAAGGCAGTCTTCCATTCATCCCCCTCTCTTATTCGGATTAGATTGTACGCACCGCGTAGGTCAATCTTAGAAAAAATGGCGGCAGTACGAAGCTGGTCAAACAAGACCGAAATGAGAGGCAGTGGGTATGAGTTTTTAATCGTGATACGGTTCAATTCCCTGAAGTCGATGCAGGGTCGCAATGAACCGTCCTTTTTACCCACGAAGAAGAACCCCGACCCAACTGGAGACTGTGAAGGTCTGATAAATCCCTTAGCCAAGTTCTCCTGAATGTACTCTGCCATAGCCTGAGTCTCAGGACGTGACAGGGAGTACAACCTGCTCTTGGGAAGCTTAGCATTCGGCAACAAATTAATGGCACAGTCATAGGGGCGATGGGGAGGTAGTACCTCTGCAACTCTTTTGGAGAACACGTCCGCAAAATCTGCATAACTTCCTGGCAATCCTGGCAAACTTAGCTGCGAAAGCCTGACTGGAAGGCTCAAGCAACTCCTGAAACAATCAGTACCCCAACTAAGAATCTCCCCAGAGACCCAGTCAAATTGAGGATTGTGGGCCCTTAACCAGGGTAACCCCAACACCAATGGGGCAAAAGTACAGACAGTCACATAAAAGGACAATTTTTCAGAGTGTGTGGCTCCAATAAACAAAGAAATCTGGCTAGTGCAAGAGGTAATTTTACCCTGAGATAATGGTTCCCCGTTTAACCCACAAATCTCAATTTCCGATGCCAAGGGTACTAAGGGAACAGAGTGTTTCAGGGCGAATTGGCGGTCCATAAAAACCCCGTCGGCCCCACTGTCCACAAAGGCCTCAGTCTTGACAGTTTGACTGAGGATCTTCAAGGTCACCGGAATGATAAAAGTCTTCTTGGGAAATTCTGACTTCTGGCCTGACAGGATATTTCCCATCACCCTCAGGCCCTGAAGTTTTCCGGCCTTTCTGGGCATGATACTACCACATGACCTTTATTCCCACAGTACAAACATAACCCCTGCTGTCTCCTCCGCGTCTTCTCACGCGAGGAGAGGCGGGTAGCCCCAATCTGCATAGGCTCCTCGGAAAATTCCTCAGAGTCTGAGGTTCCCTTGGGAAAGAAGGAAACCTCGGTCTCCCTTTCAAGCCTGCGCTCTCTCAGCCGTCTATCCACCCGAATGGATAACTGCATGAGCTGATCCAAGCTATCAGGCAAGGGATATTGTACCAGTTGGTCTTTTAACTGGTTAGAAAGACCTCTTCGGTACTGGTGTCTCAGGGCTGGGTCATTCCACTGGGTATCATGGGCCAACCTCCGAAACTCCGTACAATAAACCTCAACTGGCCTTCGCCCTTGCTTAAGGATCGAAATCTGAGCCTCGGCTGAGGCCGTCTTGTCAGGGTCATCATACAACATGTCCAGTGCCGTAAAAAAAGCATCAACACTTTTAAGCGACGGACAGTCAGGCTGCAACCCATATGCCCAGACCTGTGGGTCTCCTTGTAGCAAGGAAATCACTATGCCCACCCGCTGAATCTCCGACCCAGAAGACTGAGGCCTAAGTTGGAAATATAGCTTGCAGCTCTCCTTGAAACAAAAGAACTGCGAGCGATCTCCAGAAAAACGATCCGGGAGATTTACTTTCGGCTCCTTAACCCCTGAAGGTACTGCTGCTGCGGGAGCTCCGCCAGCGGCCTGCGAGGTGTGCATTTTAATGGACAAATCATTAAATTGTCGAGTCAGGACCTGCACCTGATCGACCACCTGTTGCAAAGTATTTTGAGGGGTATGCTCCATATTCCCACAAAATTTCAACAGGAGTATTGGGCTGCTGAATATGTTATGCACACCAGTGCCAGCAGGAATGTACTGGTGTCTGAACGGAGAGGGATGAAAAACAAATGAACTCACAGACAGACTGGGGAATATGACATTACATACACAGAAGGTGATAGGGTAACAAAATAAACACAAAGTGAACAGAGAAGCCCAAAGGCTAAGAAACTGGGTGTCTCCCTAGTATTAGGAATGCTCAGATGGAAAGAAGCGAGATGTTGTGATTTAATACGTAGAGAACCCGAAATGCTGTTGCTAAGGGCAACAGCAAAAACCTAAAGGGTTACCAACGGGTGTGGCAGTAAACTCCTTGGTCAGAGATGGAATAATAGACACAAGGAGAGTCTCCACAATCCTAGTCCTCACTTGCAGTGCACTGGTTCAGTTTACTGCCACTAAACTGACACCTGAACACCTTGCACAGTGAGAAAGGATTTTGGCAGGCAAGTCTGAGAATACAGCCGCAAACTTGCTAGGTTCACAGAGTAACAAAAGAACCCCAGCAGGTTAAACGACTGACTCCAGTCTTACTGCTAGGTCTGGATTGGCAGAGTGTAATACCAAATCCCAAGGCCTATTTGCAGTAAGCAACAAACAAATACAAAGTTTACACAGTACTAGCTAGCTTTCAGGAACTGACTAACCAACAAAGATTCAGCAGCATCTGCCTAACCTGAGAAGAGGGTTTATATAGCAGGTGCTGTCCACGCCCCACTCAGACCTTACAGACTGTGAGCACAAAAACCAGCACCGGATCCCCTGCCGTGCACAGAGCCTGTAACCACTGCACAGCAAAAGACCCGAACCGGAGTATCAGCTACGCTCAGGTTACTCCGCTAGCACTTGTCTCCCGGTTGCCATGACGATGTGGCAGCACAGAGCAGGAGACCCTAACACCTAGTTAGTAGCCCCTGGCTTTGGTTGTTTCAGTTAGAGGGCCCCTTGTTATTACCCTGTCTCAGTTCACGCTTTGTCTCTCTTTAAGACCTGAGGGGGCATCAGAGTTGGGCAGACCTAATCCGCCCTTCAAACGCGGCTGCCATGGGCCCAAGAAACCATAGTCCTGCAAGCGTGAATTGACAACACGGGTAAAACAACGGAGGTAGGGTGCCAGGGGCTATTCCCGTTCCATTTCACCAAATCCAGTATTACGTCCTGGTGCTCTGGACTCACTTCATAACATCTCCCTTGTTCTGAGCACCAGGAACCTAACATTGTCATGTATCATATTAATCAGTACGGCCTAAACATACATCAAGATACTCGACATTAGCAGAGTTGCACAGGACCTGGTGGCTCACACCAGCCATCTTGTGCTGTATAGCATATTGAGGCTGTATGTCTTACTGCCTCCAATATTTACCACCTACTTTTAAAGCTCTCTTTCTTCCATGATGACACTTACTGTTAGATAATAGGGAAGCCTTATCTTAAATTGATTAAATCTTAATCCAGCTCTGTGTGTGATGCAGCATTTTATACACAACACAAAGTACTGTATACATGTGGAAATTCAAAAGTAAAAGAGAGGCACCCAAGACCTGAGTTTCAGAATGACAGTACTAAAGCAACATGCCTTAATCAAAGAGGATTGCCCGCCCCTATTTATAACCAATAAAAAACAAACAAAAACCAAGAGGAGCGCAAAAGGAAAAATTTATGAAAAATGTCATATAAATGCAAAGGTGAAATTCGTTGTTCAGAAGGACCTTATATAAAATATATATACATGTACCAATTTATCCATATAAAATTGTATATAGAATGACCTCACACACAGTAGAGACTATCGTTAAGCATTACAACTTTAAGAAATCGGACTACACTGTTGGATCGTATAACCCTTTTATCCGTCTGCAGTACGGAATATATTGGTAGGGATATTTCACAGATGTATCGGCTTTAGATTATAAGAAAAGAAAGTCTTTTTTTCTGTCACATTTATGTAGGGCAGAGATGAATCATATAGCAGTTAGTAGAATAGGTGCTAGTGCCTCATGGGTCTGCGTATTAGTTGCCTTAGTGACTGAGCCGATTTCCAGAGAGAATATAATATAGAATCACCTGGTGGCTGACCAGCCTGGATAGAAAAGACTCATTGATTCTTAGGGATAAGCTCCCATGGCTCATTTGTAGCCGTGTCCCGATGCGGCCGTGTGGCTGTGATGTGCTGTCCAGGTGCTTCCCGGACATATAAGCTTTAAGCTCTGTCCTCTCGCTCAGCAGTGGTGCTCAGTACTCGGCAGTGTGATGGCTCGTCACATGGTTGATGGAAATTACAGCTCAAAAACTCGCCTCATGCTTCAGTGGGTTAAAGAGTTTGAGGAGGCAGTAAGGTCACTCAAAAGTCTTGTAAGCTAACGCGTTTCTCGACCTGTCAGACTGAAAATTCAGCATATTCCTTGATGTGAATCCGATCTGTCGATTGGCACTCAAAAATGCCTATCGTCGGTCATCAATGATCGCCAATCCATCAGGAATTCAGGGAAAAATAGCATGTTAAAAATCCCTGACTTGCAAAACCCTATCATTTTTTGGTTGGAATCATCAAATTGAGGATTTCCAACATGTTGGATTTCCCTGATCCCCCAACCTAGTGTTTGGGAGAAAAGGGAATTGCCCAATAATGTATGGGCCCCCATAAATTGTATCCCCAGAAGTTGATCAAACAATAACGTATATGCATATCCTTGGAGCCGCTCTTGGGACAGTGGGGAGTTTTACTGGGCTGGTACAACTGTCAAAAAGGTAATGCAGGTGTCCTAAGGCGAGCTCAGGGAGTAGGCTACAGAAACCTCCCGTGGAGCAGAATATTTTCGGATTTGATGTAAGAACAAATGGAGAATTATAGATTTTATTGAAAGGCCCTGTTTATTCCCTTATCTTGTAAATGTAGATAAACTGATTGGTGGATGTTGCTTGCTTTTCTGTTATATCCTTGTAGTACGGAGAACTTGGCACCAATTTTTTCACCTAGGATTTCATAATGGACTTTATTGTTTAATGTTTTTGTTTAAAAATCGTTCATTAAAATAAAATGCAGAGATTTAGATGTGAGAGGAATGTGTCAAAACTGAAATATGTATTTATTTATTATTATTTATTACCAGTTGTTTATATAGTGCACACATATTCCGCAACGCTTTACAGAGAATATTTGCCCATTCACATCAGTCCCTGCCCCAGTACAGTTTACAATCTCTATTCCCTATTACATATACATGCACACACTTTCATGCTAGGGTTCATTTTTGTCGTGTCAATTAACCCGCCATTATATTTTTGCATTGTGGGAGGAAACCGGAGTACCCAGAGGAAACCTACGCAAGCACGGGGAGAATATACAAACTCCACACAGTTAGGGTCATGGTGGGAATTGATCCCATGACCCCAGTGCTGTTAGGCAGTAATGCTAACTATTAATTGCAGTGTTATTATAAAGCTGTAGGAAACATACAAAAGCAGCCAGTATTTACCCTGCTTGATAAATAAATAATGAAATACTTAAATAAATGTATTAGCACCCCTGCATTAAACACGGGTTGTTCCAGATACAAAGTTACTTATTATTCTCAACTTAGAATCAGCCCCTACTGTATGCCTACCAATAGGGCCAGGGTTGGATTGGCCATCGAGATCACAGGGAAGATCCCTGGTAGGCCGATGTGCATGTGGGGCTGTTTGGTTTGTTGACATGTGAGGGGTGGTGCTGCTGCCATGGTTACAAAGTATATCTCTGGTGCTGCCCATGTGAATACACTTCTACAGATTTTTCCAGGGCAACTTTCAGTTCCCAATCCGCCACTGATTAGGGCAGAAACACGAAGCCCCTGAGAGTACATGTGACTTACACCTGGAGAAATGTCCATATGTGTTTGTGTAGCATGTTACTGTATGTGCAGGTACATTATTACGCTTTGTTGATATTGCCACTCCAAATTTTTCAGTTTCCATTTATTGACAAGATATAGGAATGTAAGAGCAGACTTGATCTTTTAAAATAACACTTTATTTGTCATGTAACAGGTTTTATGCAGAGGCGACACAATGTTCTAATAATCACAGAGACTTAGAAATATCCGTGGCTCAGAGCAGCCACCAGGACTGCAATAAATTTCTCCCAGGCAGCATGGACTTGAGGAGTGTATGCAGGTCCCAACTTAGCAGCCAGGACGATCACCAGCACTTCACCCAGACGCTGTGAACAGAGGAAAATGATAAGTTTATCACAGATAGAATCATACATCAGTCAAGATGGGAGCTGAGCAGGGAAGTGCAGGTCATACATTTATGTCACACATCATTGCTTTATCACAGGGAGTTTGCAGCTTAAAGCATCACATGAATGACAGAGATACAGAACTGTGCCGCCCTACTCAGTTACATGCGCAGAATATGTTGAACATTTCCCTCACCTTTCATTGTGACACATTTCTGATTTACAGATGGCATATAGGCAATAATGTGGTTTATACCATAATATATCACTACAGCATTTCATAACCATAGCTATCTTCTTTACAGGGCAATGCAGGTAATGGTCAGACTACTACTGGAATCAGGACTTGTTTCTCTCTACATATAACTAACTCACCATAAACTCAGAATAATATGAATGATAACTGAATGACAGTAACAGTCTATTATCATGCAGATATATTACTGTACCTTGAAGTTCTCGGGATCCACATTGAGCACCTGGGCGTGGGTCTTGCTGAGGTCACCCAGGTGATGTTTCACATCATCCAGATGTTTGATGGCATTGCCAATAGCTGTGAGAACCTTCTTGCCATGCTCACGGACCTTGACGTTCCCAGATATGGCTGTAATATTGGACAGGTTTCCAAAGCTGCTGAAATACCTCTGGGTCCAAGGGTAGACAAAGAGCAGCCTGATATATACATAAAGATTGGGGAAGAAAGATTAATATCATGTTTTGTTTGGAGTCTGTGTGTATATATATATATATATATATATATATATATATATTATGTTATTTAATTTACTATTATATATATATATATATCTGCATTCTCTATATATACGTAAAAAAAATGATAATAAGTGATAGTATGATAACCATCTATCTTGTAAGATGTATTTTACTTACTCTATATAGTATACATGGTTTACCATATGGAAGTGTCTCATGCTCTGAACAATGTGCTGTCTTATAAATGTAAAGCTATACATTACCTGCTCAGAGTCTCCAGACCTTCCCGTTCAATATTGACTTTGGCCCATACAGAAGTGATGGCGGCTCTCTCCTCAACTGTCCACTGGACCATGTTGGCTTTCTGATTAGAGGTTGTAAGTACAGCAGTAGCACACACAAGGGGACAGTGGGTACATGACAGGCCCCTTCCTATTTATATGAACCTTTCTCAAGGTCCACCCATGCTACACTGTTGCTGTGTCATTCGTATCCCCTTATCCACTAAAATCTGATAGGTCTGCAAATGCAAACTGCATTTTAAGCACTTTAAAATTACATTACATGCAGGGTACTCATGTCAATAACAAGAATTGTGTTCTACAATATACTGCTTTGTTTCTTTGTGCAACTTTAAGTTGTGTTTTAAAAAGATTATAATTTTAAATTAAATTCCTTTTTAAAGATTTAGGCTACAGTAAAATGATATAATTGTAAAGGGTAAAGTGATGCCTCTAATAATGATTGTATGGCTTTTCCAAAAGTAAAACCTAGGCTAACTGGTTTCCAAGCTGCTGCGGAACCACAAACACCATAATGCCTTGTCAGCTGGAGGGGATTGTAGTTCCACAGTAGTCATAGTGGCACAGGATAGTTAAAGTGTTCTATGGCTGTTTAAATTCAAAATATTTTCATTGTAATGATGCGAATATACAGTTACATAGTTACATAGTTAGTGAGGTTGAAAAGAGGCCTAATGCCCATTGGGTTCAACCTGTATTCTGTGTTAAGCTGTTCATATTATAATGCACCTGCTGAAGTAACGGTTTAGTATCAATTGACAACTATGGTTCTTACCAATCCCAGATATATAGTATAATGTCACTATGTTAAGAGCTATAACATCAGCCGCGGCACCCCGCGCTCAGAGCTGCCTGACACTTCCTTCCGGCTGTCTCCGTCTGCACCACCGTCAGCAGAGGCAAAGCACCCAGAGGGAGCAAGAGCGGGAGGAGGATGATGTTCCAATCAGGCAGCCCGGCAGCGGGAGCAACGGGAGGATCATTGCAGCGGAAGAACAGGAGGAGGTCCGCAACTGCACTCATCAAAGGACAAGCTGCAATCTGTAATGTGTATGTAAGTATGCTACAGTATGTGTAATGAATGCTGTGTGTAATGTATGTATGTATGCATGTATTGTGTGTGTGTGTGTGTGTGTGTGTGTGTGTGTGTGTTGTGTGTGTAAGTATGATGTGTGTGTCTGTGTTTGTGAAATAATGCTGTGTGTCTCACAAATTATTTTTATATACATATATCCGGCACTCCACCCACCAACATAAATATACTTCAGTGACCCCTGGAACAGGTGTAGTACAAATATAGAAAGGCAGCGGCCCTCAGATAACTTTTTCATTATTCAAATTTTATTAAAACATTACAAAATATTACAAAAGTATGCCAACGTTTAAGGGCTCAAGCGCCACAAAGGTCCGCTTGAACCCCGAATCGTCTGCATTAATACAAATTAATACAATTTGAATATTGAAAACAATTCTGCTGCATCTATCTATCTATCTATCTATCTATCTATATGTGTGTATAATATGGATACGGAAACCCCCCCATAAAAATCCTGCGTTTGCCACTGACCTCTGCCTCTGCTTGGATACAGATGTGTTCTCACAAATCTTGCATCAATGCTAACGTCGGGCACCTTTTTTTTAAATGAAAATACGTCTTATTTGCATTGCTATGTGGCTAGGATGCACAAGCAGCTTCTGCTGATTAAACTGATATGCAGCATGCCTATATACTGTGTGAGACTGTGGCTGTATCTGCATATGAAATGCTACACACAGAATATAGGCATGCCGCATATCATTTTAATCAGCAGAAGCTGATGATGCCCGTAGGCATATCAAATGCCCTAGGCAATTGCCTAGTTTGCCTATGTCTATGGCCGGCTCTGACGGAGCCCCCTCCTTTACCCCAGGAGAAGGCTTATTTTTATAAAGAAAAGAAAAGAAATGTAACTTTTCCTCCATCTCATGAGCTGAACACTCTCTTTGAGGGAGTCTGGGTAAACCCTGAAAAGAAATTTCAGATTCCCAAAAGAATTCAGGTAGCTTACCCTTTCCCTGCAGAGGACAGGAAAAGATGGGAGTCACCCCCCGTTTTAGACAGTGCCCTGTCACGCTTAACAAAAAAGGTGATTCTCCCTGCGCCTGGGACGGCTTCACTGAAGGAGCCGGCAGACCGCAAGTTGGAGAGTACGTTGAAATCTATTTATGTGGCCAATGGGACACTACTCAGGCCTACCATTGCCTGTGCGTGGGTGAGTAGTGCTATTGAAAAGTGGTCAGAAAACTTGTCATCCGACATTGACACAATAGATAGAGACGAGATACTCCTAACCTTAGGTCATATCAAAGACACTGCTACATACATGCTAGAAGCCATGAAGGATATTGGTCTCTTGGGATCAAAAGCCGCTACCATGGCAGTCTCAGCATGGAAGGCGTTGTGGATTCGCCAATGAAATGCTGACGCAGATTCCAAAAAGAATATGGAGGCTCTCCCGTATAAAGGTGAGGCCTTGTTTGGAGATGGGCTGGATGCTTTAGTTTCTGTGGCTACCGCAGGTAAGTCGACATTCTTGCCCAATGCTCCTGCGCCGGCGAAAAAGACACATCACTCTCAGATGCAGTCCTTTCGGCCCAATAAATACAAAAAGGCTAAAGGTTCCCCTTTCTTTGCGGGTAAAGGAAGGGGTAAAGGAAAAAAAGTCCACAGCGTCTACAGGATCACAGGAGCAAAAATCAACTTCTGCTTCTGCCAAATCTTCAGCATGACGCTGGGGCTCCCTTGCGGGAGTCCGCTCAGGTGGGGGCACGTCTGAAACTCTTCAGTCACTTTTGGGTTCAATCTGGCCTGGACCCGTGGGTCTTACAAATAGTGTCCCACGGGTACAAACTAGAGTTTCAAGACATGCCCCCATGCCGATTTTTTAAATTGGCCTTACCAGCTTCTATCCCAGAAAGGGAAGTGATAGAGGTAGCAATACAAAAATTGTGTCAGGATCAAGTAATTGTCCTGGTTCCCTTGTCGCAACAAGGGGAAGGGTTTTATTCAAGCCTATTCATAGTTCCGAAGCCGGACGGCTCGGTCAGACCGATTCTAAATCTGAAAAATCTGAATCTCTACCTGCAAAGGTTCAAGTTCAAGATGGAATCTCTGAGGGCAGTAATTTCCAGTCTGGAGGAAGGGGACTTCATGGTGTCAGTGGACATAAAAGATGCCTACTTACATGTTCCCATTTATCCTCCACATCAAGCTTATCTGAGATTCGCGATATAGGATTGTCATTACCAATTTCAGACGTTGCTGTTTGGACTCTCCATGGCACTGAGGGTGTTCACCAAGGTGATGGCAGAGTTGATGGTCCTCCTTCGACAGCAAGGAGTCAATATAATTCCTTACCTGGACGATCTCCTGATAAAAGCGAGGTCCAGGGAAAGGTTGGTGCAGAACATTGCACTCTCCCTGACAGTACTTCAACAACACGGTTGGATCATAAATTTTCCAAAATCACAGTTGGAACTGACGACAAGATTGTCTTTTCTGGGGATGATACTGGACACAGAAGTACAGAGGGTATTTCTTCCAGTAGAAAAGGCTCTGGAAATCCAGAGAATGGTCGAACAAATTCTGAAACCAACAAGAGTGTCTATTCATCAATGCATTCGGTTGTTGGGAAAGATGGTAGCGGCCTACGAGGCCATATAGTTTGGCCGATTCCATGCCAGAGTATTCCAGTGGGACCTGTTGGACAAGTGGTCCGGATCCCACCTACACATGCACCAGAGGATAATCCTGTCATCCAAAACCAGAATTGTGGTGGCTACACAGTTCTCACCTACTAGAGGGACGCAGGTTCGGGATTCAGGACTGGGTCCTAGTAACCATGGATGCAAGTCTCCGAGGCTGGGGAGCAGTCACACAGGGGGAAAGCTTCCAAGGAAGATGGTCAAGTCAAGAAACTTGTCTTCACATAAACATTCTGGAGTTGAGAGCCATTTACAACGGCCTTCTACAAGTGTTGCATCTTCTTCAAGATTACCTCGTATAGATCCAGTCGGACAATGTAACAGCAGTAGCGTACATAAACCATCAGGGCGGAACGAAAAGCAGAGCGGCGATGGCAGAGGTGACAAAGATCCTCCTCTGGGCAGAAAGTCATGCAAGAGCTCTGTCAGCAATTTTCATTCCAGGAGTGGACAACTGGGAAGCAGACTCCATCCAGGAGAATGGGGCCTCCACCAAGAAGTCTTCGCAGAGGTGACAGGTCTTTGGGGAGTTCCTCAAGTAGACATGATTGCATCTCCTCTCAACAAGAAGCTTCAGAGATATTGTTCCAGGTCGAGAGACCCTCAAGCAATAGCAGTGGATGCATTAGTGACCCAGTGGGTGTTTCGGTCGGTGAATGTCTTCCCTCCACTTCCACTAATACCAAAAGTTCTCAAGATCATAAGAAGAACAAGGGTTCGAGCGATCCTCGTTGTTCTGGACTGGCCAAGGAGGTCTTGGTATCCAGATCTTCAGGAGTTACTCATAGAAGATCCTCGGCCTCTTCCACTTCGCGAGGACCTGCTGCAGCAGGAGCCGTGCGTGTATTAAGACTTACCGTGGCTGCGTTTGATGGCATGGCTGTTGAGCACCGGATCCTAGCCTGGAAGGGTATTCCCAAAAAAGTCATTCCCACTCTGATTCAGGCCATGAAAGGGGTAACGTCTAAACATTACCACCATATTTGGAGAAAATATGTGTCTTGGTGTGAATCCAAGAAGGCTCCAACGGAAGAGTTTCAGTTAGGACGTTTTCTCCATTTTCTTCAGGCAGGTGTGGATGCGGCCCACGATTGGGTTCAATCAAGGTCCAGATTTCGGCCTTGTCCGTTTTCTTTAAAAAACAATTGGCCTCCCTTCCAGAAGTTCAGACCTTCGTAAAAGGGGTTTTGCATATCCAACCTCCATTTGTGCCTCCTGTGGCGCCATGGGATCTTCTAACTCTCTCTGCACATGTTAAATCTGCCTCCCCTGCAGTGCACATGGTTTTGTCCAACTGCTAACAAAATTCCTACTGCGGTCAACTTGGAATTACCCCCTATGCTAATAAACCTTGGTGTGCCTAGGCGCAGCAGGGAAGCCAAGATGAGCGTGGCTCCATCTGTATAATTTTTTTAAAATGTTACTTCAATGCTGATTGGTTGTTTGGGCAACTTCTTCACTGGCTGACTTCCCCACTATTTTCACTGTTTCATGAATAGACCCTTATAAGTTTGGGATCTTTTAGCCAGGGCCGGTTCTAGACCTTGTGGCACCCAGGGTGAAAGTTTCCTTTGGTGCCCCCCCCCCCCCAATAGGCAGAATAGGGTTAGTGCGCGCCTAAAAAAATAATAATAGGGGTGTGGCTTCATAGGGAAGGGGCGTGGCCCCTGTGGTTGTGCCCCTGTAGTTATGCCCCCTGTAGATTTTCCCCCAGAAGATGTGCACTAAGTAGTTATGCCCCCAGTAGATGTGCCCCCTTAGATGTGCTCCCAGTTTAGATGCCCCTGTAGTTATGCCCCCTTAGGTGTGCCCCCAGTAGAGATGCCACCATTAGATGTGCCACCAGTAGAGATGCCCCTATAGCTATGCCCGCTTAGATGTGCCCCCAGTAGAGATGCCCCCTGTAGATTTGCCCCCAGTAGAGATGCCCCCTTAGATGTGCCCCCAGTAGAGATGCCCCCTGTAGATTTGCCCCATTAGATGTGCCGCCAGTAGCGATGCCCCGGTTGTTATGCCCCCTTGTAGCGCCGCTTACAAGCACAAAAAAACCCAATACTCACCAGCCCCGCTCCTGCATCCCAACCACTGCTGCCGCTGCTGTTCCATCTCTGGCCGGCGCCGGCTCCTCTCTATGGGAGAGATGTCATGACGTCTCTCCCATATCGCCGCACAGACACTAGAGGTCACTTATGAAACATTCTCCCCTCCATTGTTTTACCTAGTACACGGCTGTCTGCTGACTAATAATATTCACATCTCCCAGGACATGCTCCACTGACTCTTAAACTGTGTATCATACCTCCCAACTGTCCCGAGTTTCGCGGGACAGTCCCGTTTTTTTGGGGACTGTCCCGCTGTCCCACCCGCGGGCCGCAGTGTCCTACGGTGGGGACGGGGGGGGGGGGGCAGTTGGGAGGCTCCTGCACTGCTGCTCTGCAGCGGTGAATAGATGCGCACTGGAGACAGAGGGAGAGGGGGTATGCCAGCTGCTCACAGAGCACTGGGCATGCCCCCTCAGTGACGGATTCCGGGAGCGTGGCCATGCGATCGCGGCACTCCTGTGAAGCCATGCCCCCTTTTGCAGGCCACGCCCCCTTTTCAACATCGGACGTGGCTGCGCCGCACAGATGTCCCTCTGTCCCTAGCTCAAATGTTGGGAGGTATGGTGTATTCATAAAAAGTGTCAGTGAAGCCTTGAGAGCAAAATACATTACATACACCTGTAGAGTCAGGACATGACACAGCCGGGTTGCTTTTGAGCACAGTGGTGGCACCCTGGTGACATCACACGTCTTGGAGGAGGCGCCCGAATTACTGCAGCGCAGGAAAGGGCCAGTGAAGCCTTCAATTGTGCCACCGCCACCATAGGTAAACTATCTTTGCCGGCACCGCCGTTTGATCTACTAGGGCTTTCTGTATGTATGGATGTATGTGTGTGTGTATATATCTATCTATCTATATACTGTATATATATATATATATATATATATATATATATATCTACACTGCTCAAAAAAATAAAGGGAACACTTACACAGCACAATGTAACTCCAAGTCAATCACACTTCTGTGAAATCAAACTGTCCACTTAAGAAGCAACACTGATTGACAATCAATTTCACATGCTGTTGTGCAAATGGAATAGACAACAGGTGGAAATTATAGGCAATTAGCAAGACACCCCCAATAAAGGAGTTGTTCTGCAGGTGGTGACCACAGACCACTTCTCAGCTCCTATGCTTTCTGGCTGATGTTTTGGTCACTTTTGAAAGCTGGCGGTGCTTTCACTCTAGTGGTAGCATGAGACGGAGTCTACAACCCACACAAGTGGCTCAGGTAGTGCAGCTCATCCAGGATGGCACATCAATGCGAGCTGTGGCAAGAAGGTTTGCTGTGTCTGTCAGCGTAGTGTCCAGAGCATGGAGGCGCTACCAGGAGACAGGCCAGTACATCAGGAGACGTGGAGGAGGCCGTAGGAGGGCAACAACCCAGCAGCAGGACCGCTACCTCCGCCTTTTTGCAAGGAGCAACAGGAGGAGCACTGCCAGCGCCCTGCAAAATGACCTCCAGCAAGCCACAAATGTGCATGTGTCTACTCAAACGATCAGAAACAGACTCCATGAGGGTGGTATCAGGGCCCGACGTCCACATGTGGGGGTTGTGCTTACAGCCCAACACCGTGCAGGACGTTTGGCATTTGCCAGAGAACACCAAGATTGGCAAATTCGCCACTGACGCCCTGTGCTCTTCACAGATGAAAGCAGGTTCTCACTGAGCACATGTGACAGACGTGACAGAGTCTGGAGACGCCAAGGAGAACGTTCTGCTGCCTGCAACATCCTCCAGCATGACCGGTTTGGCAGTGGGTCAGCAATGGTGTGGGGTGGCATTTCTTTGGGGGGCTGCACAGCCCTCCATGTGCTCGCCAGAGGTAGCCTGACTGCCATTAGGTACTGAGATGAGATCCTCAGACCCCTTGTGAGACCATATGCTGGTGCGGTTGGCCCTGGATTCCTCCTAATGCAAGACAATGCTAGACCTCATGTGGCTGGAGTGTGTCAG
Source organism: Pseudophryne corroboree (assembly GCF_028390025.1). Lineage (NCBI taxonomy): Eukaryota > Metazoa > Chordata > Amphibia > Anura > Myobatrachidae > Pseudophryne > Pseudophryne corroboree. Next base: position 287,750,603 of record NC_086450.1, read on the forward strand.
CAGTTCCTGCAAGATAAAGGCATTGATGCTATGGACTGGTCCGCCCGTTCCCCAGACCTGAATCCAACTGAGCACATCTGGGGCATCATGTCTCGCTCCATCCACCAACGCCACGTTGCACCACAGACTGTCCAGGAGTTGGCGGATGCTTTAGTCCAGGTATGGGAGGAAATCCCTCAGGAGACCATCCGCCACCTCATCAGGAGCATGCCCAGGCGTTGTAGGGAGGTCATACAGGCACGTGGAGGCCACACCAGGGACGTGCAGTCAGGGGAGGCAGGGGAGGCAATGCCTCCCCTGTCATTATTTAGTAAAATAATACAAGGAAGATACTTATGACATGTTCTGTGTCATAAG